>NW_025538429.1:0-19639 GCF_020615455.1 Coregonus clupeaformis | reverse complement strand
TGGTCCGAGTCTGCTGGGTCAGTCATGGCCAGTTCGTACTATCACGACTCAGGATAAGACCAAGATGCAGACACAGAAGGCGGATAGTTCGAATCTCAGATATTTATTATAACACAGGGGGCAGGCAAAAGGCAGGTCGAGGGCAGGCAGAGGTTTGTTATCCAGGTCAGAGTCAGGCAGGTACAGAACAGCAGGCAGGGTCAGGGTCAGGACAGGCAAAAAAGGTCAGAACCGGGAAGACTAGAAACAAAACTTGAAAACGGGAAACAAGACGAACTGGCAACAGACAAACAGAAAATGCAGGTATAAATACACAGAAGATAATGGGGAGAAATGGGAGACACCTGGTGGGGGGTCTAGACAAACACAAGACAGGTGAAACAGATCAGGGTGTGACATCCAAACTGTTTTATGATGCTTGGGCTCCATTCCCGTCTAACTTTGAACAGTCCACCCTCTGATGTCATTCTTATTAAAACAAAAATAAGTATATTTGACACCCCTGTGATTTACTGGTTGGAGGAGCATTTCTTTGTGGGGTTTTTGGGAGGACATTGAGGTTGGTGATGTGCCTATTGATTCTTATTGAATGTGACTTGTGGATGCCTTATTCCTCTTGCCCTGTCAGAGCCTAAAATGTGAGCTTGTTTTGCCCTGTTTTTTATTTTGTTTTCACTTACTGTACATTTATTTTATGTGTGGCCATGACTGTCTGTGAGTGTGAGTGGTTGCATTTCTCCACCCCTATCCCTCGTCTGTTTACAGGAACAATGGCAAAGTGACCACTCTGTTCCTGTATTAACTAAAGATTGCCCTTTAACCTTTGTACCCTTCTGCCCAGTGTGTACGGTATCATTATAGTTATTCTTTTTTTCTGAGTATATTATTTATATTGTTTGTGTTGTCTTATTATGTGTGTAAAACTGAATAAACAGAGTTACAAAAATTTTGGGGAAAACCACTGAGCTATGTTATGAGAATTTCTATCCCAATGTTTCAAAAATGAACTTATTACTCAGTCTGTATCCCAGAGGTTGTAAATCTCTAATAATCAGACCAAGCAGCCCAGCATACAATCATCAGGGTTTATTCATGAGAACGTTCTAAAACAAAATGGTTGTACAATATTTTTATATGCACACGTCAGAGAAAAGATCCCTCCCCTCTGTAGGCAGGCTGTAGTTTTCCACTTTATAATTGCTCTCCTGACCATCAGTTCACACACACACACACACACACACAAGCCTAACAGTTTCTCTCCTCCCTAAATTCCTCAGTTATCTTGGTTTCTCAGTTGCCTTTAGACAGTTCTCCTTGTCCTTTGTTGTCTGGCCTAACTCTTACTCACATTGCTAAATAGTAGCACAATGTCATAATCTTTACTGGTCCTACACTCACACATTACCAGGTAGTAGATTCTAACACATCTCAAGCATTGAAAGCGTGGTCATGGCATTTCGCCAAGGTCTGGAGTCCTTCCATAAGGTTTTGAAGTAACTCCTTGTGTCCTCCTTGGAAGGAGACAGCGTTGCGGAGCTGGTCCGAGTCTGCTGGGTCAGTCATGGCCAGTTCGTACTATCACGACTCAGGATAAGACCCAGATGCAGACACAGAAGGCGGATAGTTTGAATCTCAGATATTTATTATAACACAGGGGGCAGGCAAAAGGCAGGTCGAGGGCAGGCAGAGGTTTGTTATCCAGGTCAGAGTCAGGCAGGTACAGAACAGCAGGCAGGGTCAGGGTCAGGACATGCAGAAAGGTCAGAACCGGGAAGACTAGAAACAAAACTTGAAAAAGTACTAATCATACTTAAAACAAGAACATTTCACAACTATATTTAAGGGTGGAACATTTAGTCATTACTTTTAACCTGATTCCTATATCAAGCTAGCGAACAGATTGCTGATTTGCTGTACAGCTATAGGATCGGGTTCAGCGCAAATGGAAAATTGTAGGGAGAGAGGATTGCCATAAATGAATATGCAGCTCCAAATTGTTTGGTGATCAAGAATATGAACGTTTACTTTGCAAGCTCACCAGCAATGGGGCATAAAGCAACAATTACTAGCATAGGACTGCTGGTCTTTTGGTAAGTCAAAATTGCTTTAAATTGATCATTTAGGACGACTTATAAAGCTTGCATTTGGAATTTGTTAAAATTAATTACATGACCAAAATGTGTTGTAGACAAAATAATGAAAAGGGCTTTCTGATATCCTCAATAAATAGACAAAGATTTGTAGTTGAACAAGTCATTGCCTGTATAGATTTTTTTTACTTGACTTGAAAAAACTTGTGGCCTGACTTAACTTGCTCTTAGAATGCAAGACTTAGACGTGACTTGAGACTCGACCCATTCTACTTGTGATTCGACTTGAGACTTAGAACTTGCTTGTGACTCGAATAATAGTGACTCGAAAACCGATATTAATCTTTAGAGGTGGGACCGAGTGCACTTAAAATATGCAGCATGCAATACGAATTGTCTTGATCGTATGAAGAGGTAACTCCGTTGACCATTTAGCCAATTTATTGAAAGTGAGGCCATTGTTAGTTTGACTAGCCTAGCCAGCTACTGTGTAAATGTCAAGTTGTGTTTTATTAGCTAGCTATCTCTGTCAGTGAATTACATTTTTGAATCATGTTTTGGCATGATTGTCTCATTTCAAGTAACTAGCTGCAGGCTTAAAGAAACATTCAATTATATACTTTGCATAGAAACTCAAATAAAAGCATGTAGATGTGGCATATGCTAGAATGGAGGTTTAAAAACAACAGCTGCATATGCATATTAGCCAATACATATGGCATAGCCTACACGTATAGCATACCTTGCAATACAATCTTAACAGTTGTACAATGTGCTCTGCAATAAGATAACCAGAGTTTGATTTCTAAACCAGATCAGATCTCAAATAGCATCTGCCATATACCATAGTGGGCATGCATACCCGCCTCACCCAATGTGGAACGGATTCTATTATTTCTTTATAACTTTTTATCTAGAACCTCCGGTTGAAACTAGCCAGCTAGCCAGCTAACTAGCTACTTGCTATTAGCCACCGTTAGCGGTCTTCACCATTGTCCGTGGCCTGCACTACCTACCAGCCAGCTCTAGCCTGGACAATTATCGGCCAGTCTGCACAGCGCGCTATCGACCCAGAGCATATCGGATTTTCTGCCGGAATCACTGAATCACTGGACCTTAACACCAGATCATCGCAACTAGCTAGCTGCAACCGAATGGCTGTTGTTGTTGGCTAATCACCACTGTCCCGAAGCAAGCAAGCACCAGTTAGCCTTGAGCTAGCCTCGAGCCAGGCCCATCTCCCGGCTATCTACCTCTCTGTCAACCGGACGTGACCTCCTAGCAATCAACAACTGTGCATCCTGCTCGCCTGTGCAGTAGCAGCCACCGAACTGCTCCCGGACTCCCCTATTGCTGTTCACTGGACCTTATGATCACACAGCTATACAGCTGATGCCTGCAGGACTGTTCCTTTATACGGTACCCCATCCTGTTTATCTGTTTAGACTCAGCCCAAACTTTCATCGCCATTACCAGCTGTTGTCTTAGCTCTCTCGAATAACACCTGTGATTGCTTTATGCCTCTCTCCCATGTCAATATACCTTGCCTATTTCTGTTTCGCTGAGTTGTTATTGTACTATTTCACTGTAGAGCCCACAGTCCCGCTCATCCTGCCTCAGATAGCTCCTTTGTCCCACCCCCCCATACATACGGAGACCGGCTCAATCGGTGCCTCCAGTGATGCTATCTCTTTCATTGTTACACAACGCTTAGGTTTACCTCCACTGTACTCATATCCTTCCATATCCTTGTCTGTACATAATGCCTTGAATCTATTCTACAACGCCCAGAAATCTGCCCCTTTTATTCTCTGTACCCAACGCACTAGAAGACCAGTTCTTAAAGCCTTTAGCCGTATCCTTATTCTATTCCTCCTCTGTTCCTCTCGTGATGTAGAGGTTAACCCAGGCCCTGTAGCCTCCAGTATCACTCCTACTCCCCAGGCGCTATCATTTGTTGACTTCTGTAACCGTAAAAGCCTTGGTTTCTTGCATGTTAATATCAGAAGCCTCCTCCCTAAGTTTGAGTTATTCACTGCATTAGCACACTCTGCCAACCCTGATGTTCTAGCAGTGTCTGAATCCTGGCTTAGGAAGGCCACCAAAAATTCAGAAATGTCCATCCCCAACTACAACATTTTTAATCTAGATAGAACTGCCAAAGGGGGCGGAGTTGCAATCTACTGTAGAGATAGCCTGCAGAGCTCTATCATACTATCCAGGTCTGTGCCCAAACAGTTTGAGCTTCTACTTCTAAAAATCCACCTTTCCAGAAATAAGTCTCTCACTGTTGCCGCTTGCTACAGACCCCTCTCAGCCCCCAGCTGTGCCCTGGACACCATATCTGAATTGATTGCCCCCCATCTATCCTCAGAATTCGTACTGCTTGGTGACCTAAACTGGGATATGCTTAACACCCCGGCCGTCCTACAATCTAAACTAGATGCCCTCAATCTCACACAAATTATCAAGGAACTTCCAGGTACAACCCTAAATCCGTAAACATGGGCACCCTCATAGATATCATCCTGACTAATTGACCCTCTAAATACACCTCCGCTGTTTTCAACCAGGATCTCAGCGATCACTGCCTCATTGCCTGTGTCCGTATTGGGTCCGCGGTCAAACAACCACCCCTCATCACTGTCAAACACTCCCTAAAACACTTTAGCGAGCAGGCCTTTCTAATTGACCTGGCCCAGGTATCCTGGATGGATATTGACCTCATTCCGTCAGTAGAGGACGCCTGGTTGTTCTTTAAAAGTGCTTTCCTTTCCATCTTAAATAAGCATGCCCCATTCAAAAAATTCAGAACTAAGAACAGATATAGCCCCTGGTTCACCCCAGACTTGACTGCCCTTGACCAGCACAAAAACATCTTGTGGCGTACTGTATTAGCGTCGAACAGCCCCCGCGATATGCAACTTTTCAGGGAAGTCAGGAACCAATATACACAATCAGTTAGGAAAACAGAGGCTAGCTTTTTCAAACAGAAATGTGCATCCTGTAGCACTAACTCCAAAAAGTTTTGGGACACTGTAAAGTCCATGGAGAATTAGAGCACCTCCTCCCAGCTGCCCACTGCACTGAGGCTAGGAAACACTGTCACCACCGATAAATCTACGATAATCGAGCATTTCAACAAGCATTTTGCTACGGCTGGCCATGCTTTCCACCTGGCTACCCCTACCCTGGCCACCAGCTCTGCACCCCCCGCTTCTCCTTCACCCAAATTCAGACGGCTGATGTTCTGAAAGAACTGCAAAATCTGGACCCCTACAAATCAGCTGGGCTAGACAATCTGAACCCTTTCTTTCTAAAATTAGCTGCTGAAATTGTCGCAACCCCTATTACTAGCCTGTTCCACCTCTCTTTCGTATCGTCTGAGATCCCCAGAGATTGGAAAGCTGCCACGGTCATCCCCCTCTTCTAAGGGGGTGACACTCTAGATTCAAACTGTTACAGACCTATATCCATCCTGCCCTGCCTTTCGAAAGTTTTTGAATGCCAACTTAACAAACAGATCACCGACCATTTTGAATCCCACCATACCTTCTCCGCTATGCAATCTGGTTTCCGAGCTGGTCATGGGTGCACCTCAGCCACGCTCAAGGTCCTAAACGATATTATAACCGCGATCGATAAAAGACAGTACTGTGCAGCCGTCTTCATCGACCTGGCCAAGGCTTTCGACTCTGTCAATCACTGCATTCTTATTGGCAGACTAAATAGCCTTGGTTTCTCAAATGACTGACTCGCCTGGTTCACCAACTACTTTTCAAATAGAGTTCAATGTGTCAAATCGGAGGGCCTGTTGTCTGGACCTCTGGTAGTCTCTGTGCGGGTGCCACAGGGTTCAATTCTCGGGCCGACTCTGTTCTCTGTGTATATCAATGATGTCGCTCTTGCTGCTGGTGACTCTCAAATCCACCTCTACGCAGACGACACCCTTTTGTATACATCTGGCCCTTCATTGGACACTGTGTTAACAAACCTCCAAACGAGCTTCAATGCCATACAACACTCCTTCCGTAGCCTCCAACTGCTCTTAAAACGCTAGTAAAACTAAATGCATGCTCTTCAATCGAACGCTGCTTGCACCCGCCCGACTAGAATCACTACTCTCGGCGGGTCTGACTTAGAATATGTGGACAACTACAAATACCTAGGTGTCTGGTTAGACCGTAAACTCTCCTTCCAGACTCACATTAAGCATCTCCAATCCAAAGTTAAATCTAGAATCGGCTTCCTATTTCGCAACAAAGCCTCCTTCACTCATGCTGCCAAACATGCCCTCGTAAAACTGACTATCCTACCGATCCTTGACTTCGGCGATGTCATTTACAAAATAGCCTCCAACACGCTACCCAGCAAATTGGATGTAGTCTATCACAGTGCCATCCGTTTTGTCACCAAAGCCCCATATACTACCCACCATTGTGACCTGTACGCTCTCGTTGCCTGGCCCTCACTACATATTTGTCGCCAAACCCACTGGCTCCAGGTCATCTATAAATCACTGCTAGGCAAATCCCCGCCTTATCTTAGCTCATTGGTCACCATAGCAACACCCACCCGTAGTATGCGCTCCAGCAGGTATATCTCACTGGTCATCCCCAAAGCCAACACCTCCTTTGGGCGCCTTTCCTTCCAGTTCTCTGCTGCCAATGACTGGAACGAACTGCAAAAATCTCTGAAGCTGGAGACTCTTATCTCCCTCACTAACTTTAAGCATCAGTTGTCAGAGAAGCTTACCGATCACTGTACCTGTACACAGCCCATCTGTAATTAGCCCACCCAACTACCTCATCCCCATATTGTTATTTATTTTGCTAATTTGCACCCCAGTATCTCTATTTGCACATCATCTTTTGAACATCTATCTCTCCAGTGTTAATACTAAATTGTAATTATTTTGCACTATGGCCTATTTATTGCCTTACCTCCATAACTTACTACATTTGCACACACTGTATATAGATTTTCTATTGTGTTTTTGACTGTACGTTTTGTTTATCCCATATGTAACTCTGTGTTTGTTGTTTTTATCGCACTGCTTTGCTTTATCTTGGCCAGGTCGCAGTTGTAAATGAGAACTTGTTCTCAACTGGCTTACCTGGTTAAATAAAGGTGGGAAAAAGAAGAAAAGAAATGCATAGGAATATAAGGTATGGAGAATGATAAAGACCCTTTAGGATTATAGAAAAAGCAGTTGGGAAATTAATGTTTGAGTTTCAAATACTAACTGTTCAGTGAATGTGAGTGTTGGAGCCAATTTGGGTTTATCTTATATTATGGTAATATTTGGGCAATTACACTCGACTACTAGGTGCAGATAAATGGTGGTGGTAAACACACATCAGGGGATCTATAAAACACCAGTGGAGGCTGCTCAGGGGAGAACGGCTCATAATAAATGGCCGGAACGGAGCAAATGGAATGGCATCAAACATCTGGAAACCATATGTTTGATGTATTTGATACCATTCCACCGATACCGCTCCAGTCATTACCACGAGCCCGTTCTCCCCAATTAAGGTGCCACCAACCTCCTGTGATAAACACACAGGCGTTTGAACGTATGGGGTGTGTGGATGGTGGGAGAGCTCACGGTTCTTACCGCAATCAAACCAATGCAAACAAAGGCAAGAAAACGCAAGAAACTCTACGGATCAACATGAATTAATTCAAGGTAACCACTATTGCTAGTTTGAGGCGCGTAAAGAACAAGTCTAATTGCTACCATCCACTCACCTGGCTACTTAGAAATCTTAGATTTTTCCTAAGAAATGTGTCATTACTGAGTATATTTAGATGGTTTCCATGATTAACTTTCCTACTAACCTTCTAAAAGTTGACAGTGCCAAAATCTTGTCCATCCATTCATTATTCTACTAACTATGACTAAGTGCGAGACATGTTTTCCATAATGTACATTTCATGCATCTACAGTACATTCGAACAAAATCAAATAGTGTTTCAGCATTTGAGTACAGAGACAAATAGTAAAAGATGTCTCAAGCAGTATTTGGAGTATCTAAATATAGTGTAACCTACCAACCAATGTATATCAAGTGCCGTGGAGGGCACAATCTTATAATGTTGTAGTCCAGAAATGAGAGCTTTACCAGCTATGCCAAAAGCCTGGGCCTCTGATGGAGACTGTAGAACTGCAGTGGCATGTATTCATGGATGCCAAGGGAAGCCAGGCTTCCCCCCAAAAATTGACAAATAAAATAAAATATATAATTTATCCTTCGTCTCTCTGTGTTCCATAATTGTCCTTCAATTCGCAAGGCTGAATGTATCTCACCAGAGAAAGAATCAGAGTGAGCGAAACAGCGCCCCTCTGTCTCTGTAGCCCATCTGATGCTGTCTGGTCAAAAAGTGTATTATTTCAGTTGAATTGTTAAGACAATGATGACAGATGATAACAAGCTTTCAGACGTAAGGATGGGATGGTTAACTAAGAAACTAAAACATACATGGTAGTGATTTTATATTTACATTTTAGTCATTTAGCAGACGCTCTTATCCAGAGTGACTTACAGTTAGTGAGTGCATACATTTTATTAAAAAATAACAATAATCATACTGGCCCCCCGTGGGAATCAAACCCACAACCCTGGCGTTGCAAGCGCCATGCTCTACCAACTGAGCTACACGGGGCCCGTATATAAACCAAATACAGATAAACAAGTACTCATGAATCTCAAAAACATAGTAAACAATTACACTTGAGGCAGGAATGTTGGTGTTGACGCACAGCTTGACGTCCCTTCAGAACCCAGAAATGGTGGCGGATGTCAGCAAACACCCTATCGGCACCAGGATGGAGAAGCTTGTCATCGTAGTGATTGATGAGGAGCCAAGTGATTGGGTTATTCGGATCAAGCACTACTGGATGCACCCAAGTCTGGTTTGAGAGTCTCAGCTCTCCGGAGCCTGCCCCCAACTCAAGGAAGGGAGGGCCATGATTCCACCTGTGAAGAGCAGACAACTCAGCCAGACTCTTTCCTCGTGTGATGTCATCTGCTGTGTTGTTCTGTGTATCGACGTACAGTTGAAGTCGGAAGTTTACATACACCTTAGCCAAATACATTTAAACTCAGTTTTTCACAATTCCTGACATTTAATCCTAGTAAAAATTCCCTGTCTTAGGTCAGTTAGGATCACCACTTTCATTTAAGAATGTGAAATGTCAGAATAATACTGGAGAGAATTATTTATTTCAGCTTTTATTTCTTTCATCACATGCCCAGTGGGTCAGAAGTTTACATACACTCAATTAGTATTTGGTAGCATTGCCTTTAAAATTGTTTAACTTGGGTCAAACGTTTCGGGTAGCCAACCACAAGCTTCCCGCAATAAGTTGGGTGAATTCTGGCCTAGTCCTCTTGACAGAGCTGGTGAAACTGATTCAGGTTTGTGGGCCTCCTTGCTCGCACACGCTTTTTCAGTTCTGCCAACATATTTTCTATAGGATTGAGGTCAGGGCTTTGTGATGGCCACTCCAGTACCTTGACTTTGTTGTCCTTAAGCAACTTTGGAAGTATGCTTGGGGTCATTGTCCATTTGGAAGACCCATTTGCGACCAAGCTTTAACTTCCTGACTGATGTCTTGAGATGTTGCTTCAATATATCCACATAATTTTCCTTCCTCATGATGCCAATCTATTTTGTGAAGTGCACCAGTCCCTCCTGCAGCAAATCACCCCCACAGCATGATGCTGCCACGCCCGTGCTTCACGGATGGGATGGTGTTCTTCGGCTTGCAAGTCTCCCCTTTTTCCTCCAAACATAACGATGGTCATTATGGCCAAACAGTTCTATTTTTGTTTCATCAGACCAGAGTACATTTCTCCAAAAAGTACGATCTTTGTCCCCATGTGCGGTTGCAAACCGTAGTCTGGTTTTTTTATGGCGGTTTTGGAGCAGTGGCTTCTTCCTTGCTGAGCGGCCTTTCAGGTCATGTCGATATAGGACTCGTTTCACTGTGGATATAGATACTTTTGTACCTGTTTCCTCCAGCATCTTCACAAGGTCCTTTGCTGTTGTTCTGGGATTGATTTACACTTTTTGCACCAAAGTACGTTCATCTCTAGGAGACAGAATGCGTCTCCTTCCTGAGCGGCATAATAATAATAATATAATAATATGCCATTTAGCAGACGCTTTTATCCAAGCGACTTACAGTCATGTGTGCATACATTTTGCATGACGGCTGCGTGGTCCCATGGTGTTTATACAGTGAGGGAAAAAAGTATTTGATCCCCTGCTGATTTTGTACGTTTGCCCACTGACAAAGACATGATCAGTCTATAATTTTAATGGTAGGTTTATTTGAACAGTGAGAGACAGAATAACAACAAAAAATTGTATACATTGATTTGCATTTTAATGAGGGAAATAAGTATTTGACCCCTCTGCAAAACATAACTTAGTACTTGGTGGCAAAACCCTTGCTGGCAATCACAGAGGTCAGACGTTTCTTGTAGTTGGCCACCAGGTTTGCACACATCTCAGGAGGGATTTTGTCCCACTCCTCTTTGCAGATCTTCTCCAAGTCATTAAGGTTTCGAGGCTGACTTTTGGCAACTCAAACCTTCAGCTCCCTCCACAGATTTTCTATGGGATTAAGGTCTGGAGACTGGCTAGGCCACTCCAGGACCTTAATGTGCTTCTTCTTGAGCCACTCCTTTGTTGCCTTGGCCGTGTGTTTTGGGTCATTGTCATGCTGGAATACCCATCCACGACCCATTTTCAATGCCCTGGCTGAGGGAAGGAGGTTCTCACCCAAGATTTGACGGTACATGGCCCCGTCCATCGTCCCTTTGATGCGGTGAAGTTGTCCTGTCCCCTTAGCAGAAAAACACCCCCAAAGCAAATGTTTCCCACCTCCATGTTTGACCGGTGGGGATGGTGTTCTTGGGGTCATAGGCAGCATTCCTCCTCCTCCAAACACGGCGAGTTGAGTTGATGCCAAAGAGCTCCATTTTGGTCTCATCTGACCACAACACTTTCACCCAGTTCTCCTCTGAATTATTCAGATGTTCATTGGAAAACTTCAGACGGGCCTGTATATGTGCTTTCTTGAGCAGGGGGACCTTGCGGCGCTGCAGGATTTCAGTCCTTCACGGCGTAGTGTGTTACCAATTGTTTCTTGGTGACTATGGTCCCAGCTGCCTTGAGATCATTGACAAGATCCTCCGGTGTAGTTCTAGGCTGATTCTTCACCGTTTTCATGATCATTGCAACTCCACGAGGTTAGATCTTGCATGGAGCCCCAGGCCGTGGGAGATTGACAGTTATTTTGTGTTTCTTCCATTTGCGAATAATCGCACCAACTGTTGTCACCTTCTCACCAAGCTGCTTGGCGATGGTCTTGTAGCCCATTCCAGCCTTGTAGTAGGTCTACAATCTTGTCCCTGACATCCTTGGAGAGCTCTTTGGTCTTGGCCATGGTGGAGAGTTTGGAATCTGATTGATTGATTGCTTCTGTGGACAGGTGTCTTTTATACGGGTAACAAGCTGAGATTAGGAGCACTCCCTTTAAGAGTGTGCTCCTAATCTCAGCTCGTTACCTGTATAAGACACCTGGGAAGCCAGAAATCTTTCTGATTGAGAGGGGTCAAATACTTATTTCCCCTCATTAAAATGCAAATCAATTTATAACATTTTTGACATGCGTTTTTCTGGATTTTTGTTGTTATTCTGTCTCTCACTGTTAAAATAAACCTACCATTAAAATTATAGACTGATCATTTCTTTGTCAGTTTGCAAGCGTACAAAATCAGCAGGGGATCAAATACTTTTTCCCTCACTGTACTTGCATAGTATTGTTTGTACAGATGAACGTGGTACCTTCAGGTGTTTGGAAATTGCTCCCAAGGATGAACCAGACTTGTGGAGGTCTACAATTTATTTTCTGAGGTCTTGGCTGATTTCTTTTGATTTTCCCATGAAGTCAAGCAAAAAGGCACCGAGTTTGAAGGTAGGCCTTGAAATACATCCACGGTACACCTCCAATTTACTCAAATGATGTCAATTAGCATATCAGAAGCTTCTAAAGCCATGACATAATTTTCTGGAATTTTCCAAGCTGTTTAAAGGCACAGTCAACTTAGTGTATGTAAACTTCTGACCCACTGGAATTGTGATACAGTGAATTATAAGTGAAATAATCTTTCTGTAAACAATTGTCGGAAATATTACTTCTGTCATGCACAAAGTAGATGTCCTAACTAATTTGCCAAAACTATAGTTTGTTAACAAGAAATGTGTGGAGTGGTTGAAAAACGAGTTTTAATGACTCCAACCTAAGTGTATGTAAACTTCCGACTTCAACTGTACCTCCAGTCCTGGGTGATGTGTGGTCCAGGATTTCACTTACAGGGTTGGCAACAAAGACTTTGTATCGACTGGATTCTGAGTGCAAACAAGTCAACACTGTAATGGAGCCTGACCTCAGAACTGTCTTGTCCACAGGTAAGGTGATCTCGGTCTGTAACAGCTTGGCCAGCTGGGCACCTGTACGGGCAGCGCACAGTTCAAGGCGGGGAATGGAGAGAGGACGTTTAGGAGCTACTCTTGAGCAAGCCGTGACAATAGGACTTGTGCCTGCTGGGTTTCTATCCTCAGGAATGCCACTGACCCATAAGCCTGCTCTGTAGCAACATAGAACACATGCAACTCTCTGGAAAATGACTCTGTGGGATGTTCACTGGGGCTATCGCATCTGGATCTTGACCAAGTCAGGGAGCTCACCTTCCCACTCAGTCCAGGCCTGATGGATAGTGCTCTCTGGGGGGATTGGGTCATCCCACTCTGTTATTCATCCACAGTCGCCGTAGCAGGACTTTACCTTGGGTGGTGAAAGGTGATATGAAACACAGCTGGTCGTACTGACTTGCCAAGACTTTGTACACATTTGTAGTGGTATTGTCAGAGATGCCTTCGCCAGGCAGGTATTAACCCTGCCGATATGAACAGAGTAGGATGGGGATACCGCTACCAGACACACACACACACACACACACACACACACACACCCCAGCAGAAGAGACTGTTTGCTAGATAGCCAGTGGAGAGAAAGGACAATACACATCATATAACCACAAGTCACAGCACAGGGCTAACCCAACCAATAATACCTCATACAATAATAATGAATAGAACAACTCTGAGGCAATTTCATAGAGGCACCAGACAATAACGAACCCAGTTATCATTGGATGATTTGCAAATATCTGTATTCCTTACAAAGAGTGAAAATGGAGTTAGGTACATTAATGGGTGAGTGTGTAGTTCAAAACAAAAAAAGGCCTTTAAATGTCCCCAAAGTCTCTTTGGCCCAGTACACAATAAATCAATCCATACAGTTCCAAAAAGATAATATAAAAAATAATAAGCAATATACTGAAACCCACACCCCCTTTAACGCAAATGTCAATACCAGTGCATTTACAGTTCCCAACTGCACTGAACACAAAAAAGTCAGCTTCAGTGTAAAGCACTAGAGTGAGAGAGAGAGCTATGGTTTTAGCTGTGAACTTCCTGCTTGCAGCATATTTACTTCCTCCTTCCTGATAGCTGGTGCGCTCTTAAAGTGGCAGCACGGTGAAGGCGCCGTGCAGGATTTCGCCACACATTTATCAGGGTAAGGCTCTTGTACTCAACTGGTCAGTGCTTGTAGGCCAATGTATCCGATGTACAGTGCCAACTCAGGCCCAGGGTACCCTCTCTGGGTTTTGTTCGGTCATGACAACCAGAGTTCAGCGCTTTCAGATCGTGCTTCAGGAGGTAGGTGGTCAACTACAGATAGACGGTTGCTGGCCCACTGCCGTATTTCGGAGCCCCTTGAACCTAGCAGTTGTCGCATTCTGACCAGCAGTTGTTTGGCCTCCTGGATGGTGGGAAGGCTCTGTAGACAGTTATCTACATAGGAGTGCAGTACTGAGTTATGGATGTCTTTGTTGTTCTCTCAGTTGTCCAGCACGTTTCTGCAATAGATATGTGGCACAACATGGACTGCAGGTCCATACATCTGGGGGTTTTCCTTTCTCATTCCCCTCCACAGGAATCTCAGGAGAGAGCGGTCTTTGGTAAGCAGTCGTACCTGGTTTAACATGGACTCGATGTACCCACTGATGGCAATGCCGTTCTGTCGGAATCAGAGGAGCACACCGATCAAGGATGGTCCCAGGGTGGGTCCAGGTAGGTGGTGTTCATTCAGGGATTCTCCTTGGTACAGGAAGGAGTAATTGAACACCATGATGATGCGGGATGTACCAGGATTCTTTGTTGGAGTCCATCTACTTGACCTGTGTTGAGTTTGGCAATGTAGCCAGCATTGACCAACTTCATTACCTTTTGGTTGTAGATGGTAGTCAACTCAGGTTTGCGCTTTAGTTGCCTCTGTACATCAGAGGATAGGTATGACTACTTCAATGGGGGCATGGAGTTGGGGTGCCATCTTAGTGTGAAGGAGGGGTGTTGAATAGCGGTCAATGCCATTAATGGAGTCTAGTAAGGACATGGCTTTGGTATCTTGCTTGGATCGAGTGATTAACTTCTCATCCTGGAAAGGGAGCATATCAACTTGCCATAGTTTCTCTATGTTGTAGAGTAAGTTAGCTTTGGGAGCAAGGGAGGTTGTGAGCAGGCACTGTTGCAGAGTGGACTGGTCTAGGAGATGGGTAGGGCCTTGGAGTGTCCATCCAAGCCTAGTCTTTAAGGCTGCTGGTGCCCCTGGTGGACCTAGGCGAACACGCTTAATTGGAGTGATGAGAAGGGGGTTATCAGCTCCAATGAGGAGGAGAGGTTGAACTCTGGAGAAGGCACGCAAAGGGTGGCCTTTGAGGTGATGGTGGCGTCTCTGCAGTTTTCCTACTGGGTAGCTTTGTTCTACTAGGGCCATCTTGTTGGAGGTGAATGCATCCTGGACTGTGAATTTCTTGTTGGGGCTTGAGGCTGCAAGAGGACTGTGGCTCCCTCTAGTGTCTCTGTCT
Organism: Coregonus clupeaformis; assembly: GCF_020615455.1. Lineage (NCBI taxonomy): Eukaryota > Metazoa > Chordata > Actinopteri > Salmoniformes > Salmonidae > Coregonus > Coregonus clupeaformis. Next base: position 4,539 of record NW_025538429.1, on the reverse strand, counting down.
CTTGTAGGATTGTCCATAGCACTTCAGCGCTCCATTGAGCCGTCAGTGCTTGGTAGCAGCTGACAATAGCAGTGTGCGTTCTGAGCCATCTCAAGGATGGCATAAGTCTCAAGATGGTGATCTTTGTTACTCAGGATGACTTTAACAACCTTCAAGAGTACTTTGGGGGAATGGCTTTGTGGGTTGACATAGAAGACTCTAGAGTCTGGTTTTCTGTTGTGGACATCGTGCAGGATGCCAAGATGCTTTCCATGGCACTTGGGGCAGGGTTTCTTCAAGTTACACTCTGAAGCCATATGTGGCTTGGCACATCTCCAACATCGCCTTTTGTCTTTAAACCACTAATCTTTCTCTGCGCTGAGCCCCTTGAGTCTCTCACAGTTTGTGAGGGTATGATCCCTTGAATCACAGTAGAGACACAGGAGCCTGGGTCCACCAGGGGTCTTACCGGTAGCTGGGGGTATGGAAGATCGTCTGATGGGTGAGGATTTTGAGGTAGAATTGGAACCATGCAGGATTGTAGCTGTACTAGATGAGGGCTTGGAGAATGTCTGGCAGTCTTTCCTTTGTGGCAAGATGGTGCTTGGTGGAGCTCACCAACCTGGGCAGCAACTGCCTGACACTCTGCTTCATCTTGCAGCCACAAGGAGAAGTCCTTCTGATTGTACTGGACACCTGGCCTGGTTCTGCGGGCATGATGGTCATAACTGGTAACTTGTTCTGCTGATAACTTACTGAGGAGTTGCTGAACATGGGAGGAGCAGGTCAGCTCAGCAGCTCCCTCGCCGTGCTTGAATGACTGGAGCATCCCCACCAGTGTTGCGGATTCGAAGGGCAAAGCTACTGAAAGCTCTTGAATCACCTGGGCAGATTCTGGGAAGGTTCAGAATGGTTGCTATCTCTCTCAGGACTAGGTGGTAGGGTTGGCCATACTTCTGGTCCAGTGCTGAGGAGTATGTCTGGGGGTCATTAGCATAATCCAGGGCCATGTGGCGGGCAGAGACCAAGTGCAGGTGATCCAGGAGGATGTGGTACTTGTACTTCTCTGTTTCCTCCTCTGGCAGTAGGTTTGTGAGGCCATTCTTAACATTGCAAACTCTTCAGGATCTTTGTGAATGAAGTTGGGGAAAGAAGGTCCCTCTATCCGGGATGAATACATGGGTCTCTGTGGAGCCACTTGAGGGTGTAAATTAGTATTTCTGGGACTAGCCATTGGTTGGAAGGTAGGTAGTAGTGAGCAGTAGGCACGTTGAAGGCTTGAGAAACTGGTAACGCTGGATGGGGTCTACCATACTGCTGAAGGGCAGAAGCTGGAGCCGAGCACACTGGGGGGTTCACCAGAGGTCTCTCTGGGTTCAGGACGTTCTGGGTTTGAGAGGTGGTGACGTTTCGAGGTTGTTGTGCTGGGTAACGAGGCTGACTTGGTGTAGGAGTTGTGTAGGATGGGGTAGGGTAAATCTCTGGGTGCCGGGGAGGAGGAGGCTGGTATTGGTTGGAATAGACTTGAGGCGGCTCTGGGTAGTACTGTGGTTGTTGGTGAAACTGCACAGTAGGTTGAGAGTTCATGAGAGATTCAGAGTGCACAGGAGGTCGATAGGGCACGGAAAGCCGGTACACATCAGGAGGCTGGAACTGGTTGTGCCCTTGATGCTGAGTGTGCACGTTGGGATGCTCACAGTGCACATGAGGCTGGTACAAGTGAGGCTGCTGCACAGGAGGTTGGTTCACAGGAGGCTGGTGCACGCGAGGCTGGATGCGCACATGACTTTGAGTACTCACAGCAGGCTGGACAGGAGGTTTAGTCTGAAGAGGTGGCTTAGACTGATAAGGCACAGATACAGTTGAAGTCGGAAGTTTACATTCACTTAGGTTGGAGTCATTAAAACTGTTTTTTCAACCACTCCATTAATTTCTTTTTAACAAACTATCATTTTGGCAAATCGGTTAGGACATCTACTTTGTGCATGACAGAAGTAATTTTTCCAACAATTGTTTACAGACAGATTATTTCACTTATAATTCACTGTATCACAATTCCAGTGGGTCAGAGGTTTACATACACTAAGTTGACTGTGCCTTTAAACAGCTTGGAAAATTCCAGAAAATTATGTCGGCTTTGAAGCTTCTGATAGGCTAATTGACATAATTTGAGTCAATTGGAGGTGTACCTGTGGATGTATTTCAAGGCCTACCTTCAAACGCAGTGCCTCTTTGCTTGACATCATGGGAAAATCTAAAGAAATCAGCCAAGACCTCAGATTTTTTTTTATAGATCTCCACAAGTCTGGTTCATCCTTGGGAACAATTTCCAAACGCCTGAAGGTACCACATTCATCTGTACAAACAATAGTACGCAAGTATAAACACCATGGGACCACGCAGCCATCATACCGCTCAGGAAGGAGACGCGCTCTGTCTCCTAGAGATGAACGTACCTTGGTGAGAAAAGTGTAAATCAATCCCAGAACAACAGTAAATGACCATGTGAAGATGCTGGAGGAAACAGGTACAAAAGTACCTATATCCACTGTAAAACGAGTCCTATATCGACATAACCTGAAAGGCCACTCAGCAAGGAAGAAGCCACTGCTCCAAAACCGCCATAAAAAAAGCCAGACTACGGTTTGCAACTGCACTGGAGACAAAGATCGTACTTTTTGGAGAAATGTCCTCTGGTCTGATGAAACAAAAAATAGAACTGTTTGGCCATAATGACCCTTGTTATGTTTGGAGGAAAAAGGGGGTAGCTTGCAAGCTGAAGAACACCATCCCAACCATGAAGCACGGGGGTGGCAGCATCATGCTGTGGGGGTGCTTTGCTGCAGGAGGGACTGGTGCACTTCACAAAATAGATGGCATCATGAGGAAGGAAAATTATGTGGATATATTGAAGCAACATCTCAAGACATCAGTCAGGAAGTTAAAGTTGGGTCGCAAATGGGTCTTCCAAATTAACAATGACCCCAAGCATACTTCCAAAGTTGTGGCAAAATGGCTTAAGGACAACAAAGTCAAGGTATTGGAGTGGCCATCACAAAGCCCTGACCTCAACCCTATAGAAAATGTGTGGGAAGAACTGAAAACGCGTGTGTGAGCAAGGAGGCCTACAAACCTGATTCAATTACACCAGCTCTGTCAGGAGGACTGGGTACCCGAAACGTTTGACCCAAGTTAAACAATTTAAAGGCAATGCTACCGCATACTAATTGAGTGTATGTCAACTTCTGACCCACTGGGAATGTGATGAAATAAATAAAAGCTTAAATAAATCATTCTCTCTACTATTACTCTGACATTTCACATTCTTAAAATAAAGTGGTGATACTAACTGACCTAAAACAGGGAATTTTTACTAGGATTAAATGTCAGGAATTGTGAAAAACAGAGTTTAAATGTATTTGGCTAAGGTGTATGTAAACCTCCGACTTCAACTGTATGTGTGTGTGTGGGCATGCAAATCAGACAGGGAATTTTTAGTAGGATTAAATGTCAGGAATTGTGAAAAACTGAGTTTAAATGTATTTGGCTAAGGTGTATGTAAACTTTCCACTTCAACTGTAGTTGTCTTGATGGTAACACTTGAGAGTGGAGAATGTGCACTTTGGGGCTGGGGCACTGCTGAATTAATGCTTTGAGAGGGGCTGGTAGGGATGGAGCTTGTGAGGATGCTGATTGATATGCTTCTTAATAAAAACCTATTTGAAACAAGCCATTACACTTCGTTATCATGACATTGCATTATTATTATTCAGGTTATTCCTTATAAATATTAATCAACAAATTAAGAAATTCCAGGTTTGAGATGATATTTCGCATTTTCTTATTGACAACATTAATGGAGTCAATAAAGATATATGACTACCTTGTCCTTGTCTTGACTTTTCTGCATATAATTTGTTTTAATACAGATCCTATTTCGACGCACAAAACCATTCAAACGAAGTCCGATTGGTTTACTCGCATAACGTCACAAAACCTGCTGCCGCGGTCCTTCGATGGCAGTGGCATTTATATATTTTCTTCAAAGAGAGGACGCCGTAATGAGATAAATAATGTAGCCTAAGCTACTGAAAATAGACCTTTTACAAGATAAAATCATGACAGGAGCGTTTGATTCGTATTAAAGAGAGATGTCGTCCAGACAGGCTACACTATGAAACGTTCTGAATGGACATATAGGCCTATGGAGAGAATCAGCGAACTCACACACACTTCCGTAAATCAAAGCCACCAGCCTATGTCAGACACGAGCAAATATTTATCCTTTCCTTAAAATATATTTAAAAACCTAGGCCTAATTTAGGCTTCCCGAAAGTAGGCTATAAGATAATGAATTGACAAGTAAAGTATGAAAGGGACAGCTATGCTATAGTATGAAGATGAAATTGACAATCATTCAAATAGAAACAAATACACGCAACACAGCCTTTTTATCAGCGACGCTGATTATCGAGTGGGCGAGTGTTGGAAAGGTTTTTCAAATACTGTGAGGAACTATTGTAATTTGAACGGATGTAAAAAAAAAATATATATATATAT
>NW_025538428.1:0-19644 GCF_020615455.1 Coregonus clupeaformis | reverse complement strand
AGCGCCAGAAGAAGATGGCTGCCGTTTTACAGCCCCTCTAACCAATTGTACTATTATGTGTGTTTTTCCGCGTTATTTGTAATTTATTTTGTACATAATGTTTCTGCCATCGTCTCTTATAACCAAAGAGAGCTTCTGGATATCAGGACAGCGATTACTCACCTCGCGTTGAACGAACACTTTTTCTTCAACGAGGCGTTCCGCGAAGGATATTCTACAGACTCCGACAAGGCCCAGATCCCCGTCATTCGCGTGAGGAAGAGACGGAGATATCGTGGACGTAGGTCGGGGTGCCTTGTAAGGATCCGACGGCGAACGAGTAAACTGCCTCTCCCATCAATCCTATTAGCCAACGTTCAAGCTTTGGAGAATAAAATGGACGATTTAAGATTACGGTTATCCTACCAACGGGACATTAAAAACTGTAATATCTTATGTTTCACGGAGTCGTGGCTGAACGACGACAACGATAACATTCAGCTAGCAGGCTATACGCTACATCGGCAGGACAGAACGGCAGACTCGGGTAAGACGAGGTGGCGGTCTCTGTATATTTGTAAACAACAGCTGGTGCACCAAATCAAATACTAAGGAAGTCTCAAGGTTTTGCTCGCCTGAGGTAGAGTATCTTATGATAAGCTGCAGACCACACTATTTACCAAGAGAGTTTTCATCTATATTTTTCATAGCTGTCTATTTACCACCACAAACCAATGCTGGCATTAAGATTGCACTGAATGAGTTGTACAAGGCCATTAATCAACAGGAAAACGCTCATCCAGATGCAGCACTCCTAGTAGCAGGGGACTTTAATGCAGGGAAACTTAAATCCGTTCTACCTAATTTCTACCAGCATGTTAAATGTGCAACCAGAGGGGAAAAAACTCTAGACCACCTTTACTCCACACACAGAGACGCATACAAAGCTCTCCCTCGCCCTCCATTTGGCAAATCTGACCATAACTCTATCCTCCTGATTCCTGCTTATAAGCAAAAACTGAAGCAGGAAGCACCAGTGATTCGGCTAATAAAAAAGTGGTCAGATGACGCAGATGCTAAGCTACAGGACTGTTTTGCTAGCACAGACTGGAACATGTTCCGGGATTCTTCAGACAGCATTGAGGAGTACACCACATCAGTCACTGGCTTCATCAATAAGTGCATCGATGATGTCGTCCCCACAGTGACCGTACGTACATACCCCAACCAGAAGCCATGGATTACAGGAAACATCCGCACTGAGCTAAAGGGTAGAGCTGCCGCTTTCAAGGAACGGGACTCTAACCCGGACGCTTATAAGAAATCCCGCTATGACCTCCGACGAACCATCAAACAGGCAAAGAGTCAATACAGGTCTAAGATTGAATCATACTACACTGGCTCTGACGCTCGTCGGATGTGGCAGGGCTTGGAAAACTATTACAGACTACAAAGGGAAGCACAGCCGCGAGCTGCCCAGTGACACAAGCCTACCAGACGAGCTAAACCACTTCTATGCTCGCTTCGAGGCAAGCAACACTGAAGCATGCATGAGAGCACCAGCTGTTCCGGACGACTATGTGATCACGCTCTCCGTAGCCGATGTGAGTAAGACTTTTAAGCAGGTCAACATTCACAAGGCCGCAGGGCCAGACGGATTACCAGGACGTGTACTCCGAGCATGTGCTGACCAACTGGCAAGTGTCTTCACTGACATTTTCAACATGTCCCTGACTGAGTCTGTAATACCAACATGTTTCAAGCAGACCACCATAGTCCCCGTGCCCAAGAACTCTAAGATAACCTGCCTAAATGACTACCGACCCGTGGCACTGACGTCTGTAGCCATGAAGTGCTTTGAAAGACTGGTCATGGCTCACATCAACAGCATAATCCCAGAAACCCTAGACCCACTCCAATTTGCATACCGCCCCAACAGATCCACAGATGATGCAATCTCTATCGCACTCCACACTGCCCTTTCCCACCTGGACAAGAGGAACACCTACGTGAGAATGCTATTCATTGACTACAGCTCAGCATTCAACACCATAGTGCCCTCAAAGCTCATCACTAAGCTAAGGATCCTGGGACTAAACACCTCCCTCTGCAACTGGATCCTGGACTTCCTGACGGGCCGCCCCCAGGTGGTAAGGGTAGGTAACAACACATCTGCCACACTGATCCTCAACACGGGGGGCCCCTCAGGGGTGCGTGCTCAGTCCCCCTCCTGTACTCTCTGTTCACCCATGACTGCATGGCCAGGCACGACTCCAACACCATCATTAAGTTTGCCAACGACACAACAGTGGTAGGCCTGATCACCGACAACGATGAGACAGCCTATAGGGGAGGAGGTCAGAGATCTGGCCGTGTGGTGCCAGGACAACAACCTCTCCCTCAACGTGACCAAGACAAAGGAGATGATTGTGGACTACAGGAAAAAAAAGAGGACTGAGCACGCCCCCATTCTCATCGACGGGGCTGTAGTGGAACAGGTTGAGAGCTTCAAGTTCCTTGGTGTCCACATCACCAACGAACTATCATGGTCCAAACACACCAAGACAGTCGTGAAGAGGGCACGACAAAGCCTATTCCCCCTCAGGAGACTAAAAAGATTTGGCATGGGTCCTCAGATCCTCAAAAAATTCTACAGCTGCACCATCGAGAGCATCCTGACTGGTTGCATCACCGCCTGGTATGGCAACTGCTTGGCCTCTGACCGCAAGGCACTACAGAGGGTAGTGCGTACGGCCCAGTACATCACAGGGGCAAAGCTCCCTGCCATCCAGGACCTCTATACCAGGCGGTGTCAGAGGAAGGCCCTCAAAATTGTCAAAGACTCCAGTCACCCTAGTCATAGACTGTTCTCTCTGCTACCGCACGGCAAGCGGTACCGGAGTGCCAAGTCTAGGTCCAAAAGACTTCTCAACAGCTTCTACCCCCAAGCCATAAGACTCCTGAACAGCTAATCATGGCTACCCGGACTATTTGCACTGCCCCCACCCCATACTTTTACGCTGCTGCTACTCTGTTAAGTACTTATGCATAGTCACTTTAACTCTACCCACATGTACATATTACCTCAACTACCTCAACTAGCCGGTGCCCCCGCACATTGACTATGCAACGGTACCCCCCTGTATATATAGCCTCCCCTACTGTCACTTTATTCTATTGTATATATAGCCTCCCTACTGTCACTTTATTTTTACTTCTGCTCTTTTTTTCTCAACACTTTTTTGTTGTTGTTTTATTCTTACTTTTTTTGTTTAAAATAAATGCACTGTTGGTTAAGGGCTGTAAGTAAGCATTTCACTGTAATGTCTGCACCTGTTGTATTCGGCGCATGTGACCAATAAAATTTGATTTGATTTGATTTGATTTGATTTGAACAATGGACTAATGAAACAAATACCAAAATATAGTTTTTGGGTGGAATTGTCCTTTAAGCAAACCAGATGGCACCATTTTCTTGTTTTTTAAATTTACGGATAGCTAGGGGTACCTTCCAACACCCAGACATCATTTATAAACGAAGGATGTGTGTTTAGTGAGTCCACCAGATCAGAGGCAGTAGGGATGACCAGGAATGTTCTCTTGATAAGTGCGTGAATTGGTGATAAGTGCTTTCTTCTGTCCTGCTAATAAGCATTCAAAATGTAACGAGTACTTTTGGGTGTATGGAGTAAAAAGTACATTTTTGGGGGGAATGTAGTGAAGTAAAAGTTGTCATATATAAATAGTAAAGTACAGATACCCCAAAAACTACTTAAGTACTGTACACCACTGCAGCTAAAGCAGGTGTGGACCCACTCAACTTGCACAAGGCAAACACATTACATGTGCCATAATTGTCTAGACCTTTTGGCAGAGGCAGTAGTATGCTTACATTCAGGGGAGGCTTCACCAGGTCCTAAAATGTCCATGTTCATAGACTTAGCATCCTACTGTACACCACAACTCAATGGCCAACACACAATAGAAAACCTGTTTTTCCCTTGTAATGGTAGTCTCTGCAGAGAGATGCAACAGCAAGAGTGGCTCCGTATCACCAAAGAGAACCAGTTAATCCTTCTTCGTCTGACCCAGTGCCAGCCTCACTACAGCATTAAGGACTGGCATGAGGACTGGCTCAAGACAATCAAGATCATGGAGAGCATTGCACGATATCCACGAAGAGTTAGTGACAAAAAGGTGAGTTCTGTGCATCACGTACAGGTGATTGGGAGATCTAACTAAAAACAGAAAATATTATTGAAATGTATATTAATGGCCCAATGCAGTCAAAAATGTATTTCCCACACTATGAGATTGGAATAATACTGTGAAATTGTGAAAATTATGATAATGCCCTTTCAGTGTAACAGCTGTTTGAAAAGACCAACTGAGTGTGAGGAGGGGGAGGAAGAACCTGATCAACAGGAAGAGGAGGCGGGCATGTAGGAAACACCTGAGTCACCTGACACACCAAACAAAGGTCCTACATCTGAAAGTCCTCAAAACCTGACCCCCCCTCACACACCTGACACACTAAGCACATCTAGCAGACCTGACTCACCAGGCAAAGACTGAGAATAGGTTTAAGCACAAGGACATTATAGAGGGTTGAAGTAATTTTCTGGCTATTTGGTAGATTATTTGCATTTGAAAATGTATTACTGGCTTGTATTAAAGGAATGTATAACTTCTCGTATTGGGATCAGATGCCTTTGCCACCTTTATGCGAAATCAATGCATAATGCATGTTAGCTACACAATAAAAAGCGTCAGTGATTATATCATAAGAAGACGGTAAGTTGCCTTTGAAAGGGGTGGGCTAGAACAAAATTGACCCTTTTTTAAAGACATTAGCAGCCTACCATAACTTCACAAGAAGATTAAATTAGGCTACAAGGCTAACACATTTGCACAATTAAAACTACAGTAACTGTTCATCTTTTGGTTGAGGTTTTATGGTCAAGTCAAATGCAGCCTATTATCACCAGGTAGAATACAAAACATATGTTTTATCAACACCAGCTGTATAACAACTTTAATTGTTTATGATATTGCTAGGTCCAACTAACTACTGTTTTAATATCAACACCAATGTATAACAACCTGAAATTGGTTACTGACATTGTTAAAGCGGAACAATGGAACATTTTAGAAATTTGTCCAAGTACCTAAACCTGTCTGTCACAGTAAGAAACTCTCTCAGTGTCACGAGGTTATGCAGCCCTCTGATGATTCTGACAGCTTTTTGGGCACATTCTCACCACAATTCTACGAATAATTCATCATCTTTATATATCTGGCACACCTTGCTCATTTGGTTGTGTATTCTACATCACTATGAACATTTGAAGATATTATTGGGCATACTACAATTATATTTCATTCAGGTATGGTCATGTGAAATTGATCCAATAAGATGCCATTGAGTTGATTGGCAGCCATATTGGAAAAAGGCTTCTGTGGGGTTAATACATGAATCCTGTGATGGCCCTGTTTCTACAAATCTTTAAAAACCCTGTTCTAGCTTTGTTTGTGAAATGTGGTGCTTCTATCACCCAAGTTACAATCCAAAAACATAGCTGCTCCACTACATGGAATTATATGGCTAACACGGCGAGTGGAGTTTAGACCAAAAAGCTCTATTATACATACATATATATATATATATATATATATATATATATATATATATATATATATATATATATCTCATCAGACCACATGACCTTCTCCCATTCCTCCTCTGGATCATCCAGATGGTCATTGGCAAACTTCAGACGGGCCTGGACATGCGCTGGCTTGAGCAGGGGGACTTTGCGTGCGCTGCAGGATTTTAATCCATGACGGCGTAGTGTGTTACTAATGGTTTTCTTTGAGACTGTGGTCCCAGCTCTCTTCAGGTCATTGACCAGGTCCTGCCGTGTAGTTCTGGGCTGCTCCCTCACCTTCCTCATGATCATTGATGCCCCACGAGGTGAGATCTTGCATGGAGCCCCAGACCGAGGGTGATTGATTGTCATCTTGAACTTCTTCTATTTTCTAATAATTGCGCCAACAGTTGTTGCCTTCTCACTAAGCTGCTTGCCTATTGTCCTGTAGCCCATCCCAGCCTTGTGCAGGTCTACAATTGTATCCCTGATGTCCTTACACAGCTCTCTGGTCTTGGCCATTGTGGAGAGGTTGGAGTCTGTTTGATTGAGTGTGTGGACAGGTGTCTTTTATACAGGTAACGAGTTCAAACAGGTGCAGTTAATACAGGTAATGAGTGGAGAACAGGATGGCTTCTTAAAGAAAAACTAACAGGTCTGTGAGAGCCGGAATTCTTACTGGTTGGTAGGTGATCAAATACTTATGTCATGCAATAAAATGCAAATGAATTACTTAAAAATCATACAATGTGATTATCTGGATTTTTGTTTTAGATTCCGTCTCTCACAGTTGAAGTGTACCTATGATAAAAAATTACAGACCTCTACATGCTTTGTATGTAGGAAAACCTGCAAAATCGGCAGTGTATCAAATACTTGTTCTCCCCACTGTAGGTATAGTTTATCAAACTTTTTAAGAATTTGAAGTTGGGATAGCCTGAATGTTTTCAAGTTGATCTTGTAACTTAATTGGCCAATGAACAGGTCCATTTTGAAAAGCTACTCCTATATTCCTATGGTTCTCATTTAAACCCATATTAATTTATGTATAGTTATAGTATACATAAATATATCCCTTGACAAGCAATCTAAGTTGGGCCAGTCTGAACATCTCAACATTGCTTTGGAGTTGATAACTTAAACACTGAAAGAGGAGATAGGTCTAGAATTGTTTCTTTTTTTACCATTCAAGTCAATGACCCCTTTTTCCCCATTGAAATGCATTTGGAGATCATTTAAATATGTGACGACTGCCTCAATTCGGTCTTATGTAGCAACATTTGAAATTGTGTTTTTTACATTGGATAAAAGTAGAGACTCAGAGCTAGAAAATGGTATATCATACACTGCAGTTGAGGAACAATGAGAAAGTAATTCTGCTTTAAAAGTTGATAAACATGTAACACCACTTTTGAGAAAATAGTCCTTGAATATTTTGGTACACCTACTGGAAAGCACTTCTTTGTCCACACCCATTCAGCATTGTCACACCCTCTTAAGCCTTAGCCCCACCCATCTCTTTAAGGATTCACATGTGAGGCCATGTGGTAAACACACGCTATATATAATAAAATCTAAGTTTATTTGTCACATGCACAGGATACAGGAGGTGTAAACGGTTCAGTGAAGAAGTTACTTGCTTAGTAGCAATGTAAAAAACAAAGTGTCCAGATAAAAATATTGTATAAATATTTGATCATTATTAGATTACGCTCTCCACCATGGCCAAGACCAAAGAGCTCTCCAAGGATGTCAGGGACAAGATTGTAAATATTTGATCATTATTAGATTACGCTTACCCGACACACTTGTCTAAATTGATGGGACATTTGAAGGAAATGCTATAACCCCCCCCACCCAGATACATCTAGCTAAGTGGATGGGTCACTATTGTCTAGACATGTACACATGTTCATGAAATACAATAGATGGCCGTAATCACCCCCAGACACACCTGGCTAATTTGGTGGGTCATGTAATAATCTGTCCGAAGTGGAGTCTTTTGTTTAGACATGTAGGTAGCTAGCTAAACAATGAACCGGAATAATCCCAACTCATACTACTACCAATACAAACATTGTCATAGCTGTAGTATGAATATGCAGGTAGCTAAAGCTAACAAACTAGGTTCAATGTTAGCTAGCTAACATCAGGCTATAAATAGCAATGCAAATGGATTTCTGATTAGAATAATATTACTACACAGATCATACACGTAACGTTTGCAAGCTAACTAACAGTACGCTTTAACTTACAAAATTAGAAATGTTTATCTGAAAATATAGCTAGACTCTTACCCGTATACAGTGAGGGAAAAAAAGTATTTGATCCCCTGCTGATTTTGTACGTTTGCCCACTGACAAAGAAATGATAAGTCTATACTTTTAATGGTAGGTTTATTTGAACAGTGAGAGACAGAATAACAACAACAAAATCCAGAAAAACGCATGTAAAAAATGTTATAAATTGATTAGCATTTTAATGAGGGAAATAAGTATTTGACCCCCTCTCAATCAGAAAGATTTCTGGCTCCCAGGTGTCTTTTATACAGGTAACGAGCTAAGATTAGGAGCACACTCTTAAAGGGAGCGCTCCTAATCTCAGTTTGTTACCTGCATAAAAGACACCTGTCCACAGAAGCAATCAATCAATCAGATTCCAAACTCTCCACCATGGCCAAGACCAAAGAGCTCTCCAAGGATGTCAGGGACAAGATTGTAGACCTACACAAGGCTGGAATGGGCTACAAGACCATCGCCAAGCAGCTTGGTGAGAAGGTGACAACAGTTGGTGCGATTATTCGCAAATGGAAGAAACACAAAATAACTGTCAATCTCCCTCGGCCTGGGGCTCCATGCAAGATCTCACCTCGTGGAGTTGCAATGATCATGAGAACGGTGAGGAATCAGCCCAGAACTATACGGGAGGATCTTGTCAATGATCTCAAGGCAGCTGGGACCATAGTCACCAAGAAAACAATTGGTAACACATTACGCCGTGAAGGACTGAAATCCTGCAGCGCCCGCAAGGTCCCCCTGCTCAAGAAAGCACATATACAGGCCCGTCTGAAGAAGGCATTTCTGCAACAAAAAAAAACATTTTGATAAAAAATAAATGTTTACGTTCAAATGCTGCTCCTGTGAAGTAGTGACGTGCGAAATATGCCTAGTGTCCTGAAACGAGTCATATATTGCTATAGTTCAAAAATTATAAATGCTATCAAAAATATTTTCTCAAGCAAACCGAGTTGGGGCAGTCTGGACATTTAATAGCTTAAATCGTTTAAGCTCTAGAGCGGGCTAAAGAAATCAAATAATAATGATATTAGTAACAATAATACTAATAACAAGAAAAGTACATTTCCTTAGGATAGCCTGAACATGTGAAAGTTGGTTTGGTGTCTCTAGCTAGAATGGTTCAAGAGTTACTGTTGGTGAGTGATTGTATGCAAATGTATATAGTTATATTTGATAAAGATCTGAAAGAATTTGAAGTTAGGATAGCCTGAATGTTTTAAAGTTGGTATTATAGCTTAATTGGCCGAGTAGGACCATTTTAAATGCTACCACTGTATTACTAAGTTTAATTTATGCAAATGAAAAAATGTTTATAATTAAAATATAAATATTATAAAAACTCTGAATGTAAGCTATCTAAATTGGGTCAGTCTGAACATCTCAACGTTAGTTTGGCATTGATCGCTTAAATGGTGTAAGAGCAGTGGCGAATCCAAATACTTCCAATTCAAGCCTATTGAACTTTTATTAACTTCTTAAATGGTTATAGTTCAAAAAGTATAAATGTTATACAAATTATAAACACAAGCAATCTAAATTGGGTTAGTCTGAACATCCCAACGTTGGTTTGGCATTGATAGCTTACAGTAAATGGTGTATGAGGAGATACACGCCCAAATGTTCCAGAAAGTATTCAGACCCCTTGGGTGGGTTGCACCAACATGGTTTAAATTAATCTAGGATTAGAGCTAATCTAGGTTTTGTAAATCTAGGTTTATAATTAGTCAGAGATGTGTTGTGTCGTAGTAAATATATTATGTTATAGCTTGGTCTGGCTAAAATTTTGTGCATGACCCATCTTGTGTTGGGCCTTCGGATTTAATACAATGGACAAAGACTTCTATCTTGTCGGCCTTGTCAGCAGGTGGCTAAGAACAACACCCACGCCATAGGTCTCTCAGTCCTTCCAACTCACGAGTTCTCCCATGACACACACAAACACAAACACACACACACACACACACATTATTACTGATAACACACGCACACACAAAATCCCCTCTTTCGGCTGAACATTTTCCCAAAACACACACACACACACACACACTTATTACACACACACACATTATTACTGATAACACACGCACACACAAAATCCCTTCTTTTAGGCTGAACATCTGAAGACAGACAACCCGACTCAGAGCCAATGCAATGGAAGTGACCTCGACCAACTCATCAGGACCAATCAGAAGATCAGAACTCCTAGAATCAACCTACTTTATTTTATTGTATAAAATGTCAGCACACAATGTTTAGGGCGCTCTCAGATATCTCCCTACGAGATTGACGAACGGGTCCGTGCACGCTATTTACAGATATCTTTACCTCTGAATAAACTGCCTCATATTATACAATTATCCACCTCGTCCAAAAGTCTCTACTTGGTCTCCGTTCTCCAGTAAACTTGTTTTATCAACAAAACTTGGTAGCAGAGGGTGGTTTTCTAACTCTGAATTCGGTCCATAAAAGTTGATAGAGACAGGAGACAAGTAAGAGACGGATCTGAAAGGACGGGTGACCTGTCCGCAGGAGCAGCCGGGAATCCAGCTCGCCTCAGGAAACTGATCTAGACGGCCGTCAATACAAAGGTAAGCAGAACCTGTTAAAACAAAATCTGCATATTGTATTGTAGGATAAACCCAAATTATGATCAGTAGTACTGGGCGTGAGTATGGATTACTGATAAATTTATAACATATCTATTATGACTCAAAAGGCACATATGTAAAGATATCCCAATTCTTTAGGTTTTTACTGTTGAAATGTGACTCTCTAGAGAGGAGTCTAGTTACAGTGGTTCACAAGAGAAGGACCGACTTTTATTTTCTGTTGAAATGTGATTCTCTAGTGAGGAGTCTATTTACAGAGGTTTGGTTCACTAGAAATGGACCCTTTTATTTTTACTGTTGAAATGTGACTCTCTAGGGAGGAGTCTAGTTACAGAGGTTGAGGTTCACGAGAGACGGACCCTTTTATTTTTTGCTGTTGATATCTGAAATCTTAGGTTTTTACTGTTGAAATGTGACTCTAAGAGAAGAAGTCTAGTTACAGTGGTTTTATTTCCCTGTTGAAATGCGGCTTTCTAGTGAGAAGCCTATTACAGTTTTTGTTCACAAGCGATGGACCCTTTTATTTGATCCACAAGAGAAGGATCTGGTGACTTGATAAAAAGATTCAGATAGTCGGGTTGAGTTAATTCCGTGAGAATCCAAGTCCAGAAAAGGTTCTCCCGACTAGACGCCAGTTGAATGGTTTAAACGACTGGGAGTCTCCTTGAGGAGAATCAAAAAAAATATATAATAAAAAATACAAGTTCAGATAGTCGGGCAATTTGGTTGACGTGGCACTCAACTATATGTACTGTGAGGAACTTAAACTGAATTCGTGTGTTGATGCTGATATGTAATGAAAAATGTAATTGTTGAAATGATAACCTGAATGTTGTGTAAGATTGGCCGTTTCATGAGACTAACTAGTTGATAACTTTTAAGAGGACCACCGAGTCCTATTTTGCCTGTTATGTAGCCGCTGCGCTAAAAGCCGACTTGAACTTTTTCCCTCTTGCGGTGTTGGTATTTCAATAATTCCTAGAATTAGATTGATAATTGTTTTGGAAGCGCTCGAGTTTGCTAATATATTCTTCCAAAAGGGCGATTCTGATACCTTTTGGGAAAATATATAATAATTCGAATAATTGAAAAACAATAATAACTTTTGCAAAATAATTCCCAAAATTAAATTGATAATTATTTTGGGAGCGCTCGAGTTTGCTAATATATTGTTCCAAAAGGGCGATTCTGATACCTTTTGGGAAAATATATAATAACTCGAATACCTGAAAAAACAATAATAACTTTTCGCTAAATAAATCCCTAGAATTAGATTGATAATTATTTTAGGAGCGCTTGGGTTTGTTAATGTTTTCTTCCAAAAGGGCGATTCTGATACCTTTTGGGAAAGTATATAATAGCTCGAGTACCTGAAAGACAATAATAACTTTTGCAAAATAATTCATGGGATTAAATTGATGATTGTTTTGGGAGCGCTGGGTTTGTTAATATATTGTTCCAAAAGGGCGGTTCTGATACCTTTTGGGAAAATATATAATAATTCGAATAATTGAAAAACAATACCTTTTGCAAAAATAATTCCTAATAATAAAGCATTGAACATTTTTTTGTGTACGAGGGTGGGACATCAGAGATAAATCTCAGTCAGCGCCAAGAATACATTGCTGGATTCGGCCAGTGACGGGCTAAGAGCACCAAGATAGTCTAATAAACTGTATAACCATGGCAACCACTACCGTCCCAAAACTCAAATTTAATGAATATCTAGATCAAAGAATACAGGATAGAGCGGGAGGGAAAGAACAGTATAAGACAGTAAAGAAAGTGTGGGAGGGAGTGAGACTCCAAATGGACACAGGCAGGTTACTTTAGCGGGGTGCCCCGTCTAAAGGGCAACTCATCTCTATGGAGATAGAGCTAGGGGAGGCAGTGAGGAAGGAACAGAAAGTGAAGTGAAAAGGAAAAAGTCTCACTTATTCAAGAAGGAAGGGACTAAACACAGAGAGAGAGCAGAGGCTGAGCTAAGGATAGGTACGTGGGCAATTGAGGAAACACGACCGGCACACCCATACAAGAAACCAGACATGATGGGTGTGGTGATTGAACCCACAACTGAGACAACACCAATAGTGGGGACACAGTCCATGAGTGACATACCAGCGCCCTCAGCACCACTGTATCCGACCCTGCCACAGGAAGCGAAGAGCACACCACCCGCATACACACCCACTCCTCCAACTAACCCTTTAACCCATTCCTAAGTCCTGCAGTGGTACAAGCGCCTGTGTTCGATGGTGCAAGGAGGACACCTAGTGGGAACATGGCACTAAGACCATACCATTGCTCTTCCAATGGGGCCCTTCCAATTTGAAGCATCAATTCCTATATTGTCCCAACTGTCCAATCAACCTATTAGGAAGGGACCTATTGTGCAAACTGAAATGTTCAATCTACCTTACCGAAAAGGGTGTGGAGGTTTCCATTGATCCCATTACCTCCACACCAGTTCATCCAGTTAGGTGCTGATGCTACCCATCATCCCAACCCCAGTGCTCTCCTGACCCGAAATATGCTGGTTGAAGTGCATTGAATCCGGCCAAGGAACCCCTGAGGTTCAATTCAAGTTCAACCAGCTGAGACAACTCATTTACACATTTCACCCATACAAGACTCCTCAAGCTAAATCCACTGTACACTTAATGTGACTGATAATGATGTCAACCATATACCGATGACTGGGATGAAAACATGATGCACCTGACACCAACAATCAGATGTTGTACCATAGTGTGTGGACAGGAAGGAGTGGCTGCTCCGGTTATCCTACCTTCCCATTTGAAATCCTGGTACCTACTGGGCGAAGAATCTGCTCCCCATGTTACACTGGCAGTTGGAAACGGTTTTGAAGCAAGGAGCCTTGGGCCTATGATCAGAAGAGCATCCAAACTCCAGTGGGAACCCACCCCAAACTCCAGGAATAACCAAAGCCACCACTGAGAACATGTGAGGTTTATGACAGTTGACACAGAGGAACATTGCCTTCCTGAACGTTTGACGCTCCCAAGACACCATGGTAAACCTTACACAGACCACCCCTCATCACAAGCACTGCTTTCCACCATTGATGAAGGCATATGGACACACACCCCATTTGATGTTGGACAACTACAGGTGGCACCAGTCACCATCACGTTACTCAACCCTGATCAAATTCCTATCTACCGAACACAGTACCGTCTGAAACCTGAACAGACCAGGGGATCAAACCAACCATAGATGGGTTGTTGGGAGCTCGTGTCATATATCGCACTGTGTCTCCATGGAACACACCAATCTTACCAGTCTTGAAAACAGGAGGTGAAACATACCGGATGGTACAAGACTTCCGAGCAGTGAACGACGTCACTGCACCCATTGACCTACCTGTCCCTGACCCTCACATTACACTGAGTAATCTCTCACCAAAACACCAATACTTCACCGTTGTGGATCTGGCTAATGCCTTCTTCAGCATTCCACTGGACGAGGCTTCACAGCCTCTCTTTGCCTTCACATATGAACATCAACAGTATACGTATTCGGTTCTTCCACAGGGTTACAGGTGTTCTCCCGGAATCTTCAATCATATCCTAAAGACACACCTGGCTGAATTGAAAATCCCTGAAGGAGTGATACTCATCCAATATGTAGATGACCTTTTGCTGGGGGCTCCCACATCTGATCTCTGTCTACAAATGACAAAAACCCTACTTGACTTCTTGGCTGTCAAAGGCTACAAGGTCAAAATGAGCAAAGTCCAGTCCTGTCGCAGAACTGTCCTTTTCCTTGGCAGAGAAATCTCAGGAGAAGGTGCTGGACTCTCGAAATCCCACAGATTCCATACTCCATCATCCACGTCCCACCACAGTGTCAGGCATGTTGTCCTTCCTTGCGGTTGACAGGGTACAGCCCGTACCCACATCCCTGACTACACATCCAGGACTGAACCACTGAGAGAAATAGTGAGAGAAGCAGGACCAAGAAACCCTACCTCCTCACTTACCTGGACACCTGAAGCATCAACAGCGTTTGCTCTCCTAAAACCGATCTCTCGGTGGCACAGCTCTGACAGCACCCGACTACAAAAACAAATTTCATCTTGATGTTTCTGAAAAGGAGGGGTTCACTTCTTCCATCCTTTTTCAGAAACAAGAGGGGGAGAGAAGAGTACTGATGTATCATTCCTCTAAGTTGGACCATATTGAAGCAGGTCAGACAACATCTTACCAGGTACGTGGCTGCAGTGGCAAAAGCTATTGAAAAAAAACCGCCCACCTGGTAATGTCACAAATTGGAAATCCATACACACCATGGGGTTATAGCATATCTGATGAGCAAGGAATTCACGTTCAGCGCTGAAAGAAAGAACAAAATCCAGAATAAATGCACCCAATCACACTTACTTTTGTCAACACCGACAAAAACATGGCAGACGCACTCAATGCAGAAGAAGGGTTGGCACACTCCTGCGAAGAGAGGGCGGCACAGAACTGGAAACTGCGACCAGACTTGGGAAACGAACCCCTTACAATCTGATCTATGGTTGTACACCGATGGATGCTGCTATAGAGGAGAAGAGGAACATAGCAGCATATGCAGTGGTACAGCAGCTTCCAGACGGTCACACGTGACCCTGGAATCAGAGCATCGGTCCCACAACCTGCCTCAGCCCAACTAGCTGAGATCATTGGTTTTGACTCAAGCCCTGGAAAAGGCTGAAGGGAAAGACTGTGAACATCTACACTGACTCAGCATATGCTCATGGAGCAGTCCATACAGATGGACCACAATGGGTCAGACGTAACTTCACCACAACAGGAAACCTTCCCGATCAAACACAAGGCACAAATGGAGAGACTGATAAAAGCAGTCTCACTACCTGAGCAGTTGGCCATCTGGAAGTGCAAAGGACATCAGCAACTCAAGAACAAAGTCAGCGAGGAAATGACGCAGCTGACAAAGCAGCCAAGAAAGCTGGGGGCTACACTCCAAGACAGATGGTGCTGCAGACTCAACCAGCTAGAACAGAACTCACAGACCAACACATAAAGGAACTACAATTCACAGCGGCCGTATGAGCACTCGGTATGGGGACAGATGGGAGCCACCAAAGGACCTGATGAACTTTGGAGATGCCATGACGGCAGGTTGGTGGCCCCAGCTAATCTCTGTCCGAGCTGATACGTGAGGCTCATGGGCCCACCGCATGAAGGGAAACTCAAAACTTTACAGAAGGTTTCCCATATTTGGTGGCACCCACACATTAAGGACATGACAGACTTGTTTTGTGATGAGTGCAGCATTTGTGGCAGCCACAACCCAAAGAAACCTTTCCAAACACCCATGGGTTCATACCCAGTACCTAATGCATGTTTTCAGGACATTAGCATAGAGATTACACTGACATGGGGCTGATAATGTAACTAATGGGAAAAGGTACTTATTGGTAATGGTAGATCGATTCTCCAAATGGGTTGAGGCAATACCAACAGCATGAGGATGCTAGGTCAGTTATTAAGTGGCTGCAGACTGAACTCATACCAAGGTATGGGGTTCCAAGACAAATTCGATCCGACAACGGGTCCCATTTCAGTAACCAACACCTGAGACAGGTGGAGGAGAGGTTCGGCATTGTGCACAAGTTTGGGTCTGTGTACCGGCCGCAATCTCAGGGCCTCGTGGGAACGCCAATCAAACTTTGGGCTAAGATAGCCAAAGGTATGTGCAGGTTCAAAGTTGACGTGGGTTAAAGCTCTGCCCCTGGCGTTGATGGCCATGAGAGCCTCTCCAGGAGCAGGCACCCATCTCTCTCCACATGAGATTATGACTGGTAGAGTCATGCCTGGTCCACCAAGGAGGGAGGTCATATGCCCGCCCTTGATGTACAACAAATTGTAATGTCTGAATATGCGAGAAAACTAACGGAACTCTCTGCAGCTCTCTCCAAACAGATTCACAAGGTCCAAGAGGGGGAGCTGACGGGAGATCCGGCGCTGCTGAAGGTAAAAGTTGGCGACTGGGTAAGGATCAAGGATTCACAAGAGAAAGTGGCAAGATCCCAGGTGGACTGGACCGTACGAAGTGAAGGAGGTTACTTCACACTCAGTCCAGGTCAAAGGTAAATCAGGCGCACCTTGGCACCACTTGACACATTGTACACCAGCACCAACTCCTTCCAGAACCCTGACTGAAGTCAGAAATGATTTAATCACATTAAATTCGGATCAAATTCTTGAATCAACACTATCTGAATATGTGGAGGAGACTCCCATCTTCAGATACTGGAGGGAGAGCAGAGGAGGACAGACCACCATGGGAGGACTGGGGTGCTCTGCTCCACTCCTTGTTTTGTTGATTGTAACTATTGGGGTTACTCTAGGAATCATACTCTGGTCAGTACAGCACATGACACAGACACCCATTACACCCACTAGTAAACCTAACGACACATTCAATGCCACAACCATACGTCCGATCAACCTGCACTCCGACACATTGAGCCCAGATCAGAATGTAAGCCACAACCACCACGTAAATAAACGACCGTTGTCTCTAACACCCTTTCCTGTGGGCCCCAGACAATTGCTATGAAGCACCACATTATGTATACCCTTTAATGTTACCACTACTGCGACAGTGCCGTGGGTAGACTTCAGAGACCTTTTCCTACTACCGTGACTGGGACTGGTATATGAGCAGTGGGGACACCCATAGCGATTGGACTTGGCCAAACTTGGTATGTGAGACTAATTATGACTGGTCCAGTTGCACCTCCACTACATTAGGAAAACAATGGAGGAAACTCTTGACTTTGACAAAAAACTCTAAAGGACTCAAATTTACTATCTATCCTGGTATTGCATTAGGCTGCCAGGACTTTAGACTTGCTCCTTATGTAAGCTGTACCACTGCACCAGTCTATTGGAAGGTTCGAATTTGTCATATTAATAACACAAAGCACAGGCTATAATGAAAATGGTAATAAGAATAATTCTATTATTTTGCCTACCACTCCACCTACTTTGGATGATGCAATCCTGACCGCTACAGGTGTCTCCGGCCTTTCTAACAACTGGCTCTTGTTGACTGAGGAAGCGGCAAAGGTGACTCATCAGAGTTGTGTGGTTTGTATGGAGGCACGGCCATTGCTTCACATTATCCCGCGCCATTACGCCAGAATGCTTCCTGTCTGTCATGAAACATGACAACCCTTCCAATTGTACACTATGGGACGTAGTTCATCCCTTGTTCTAAAGCAACTAAGAAACCAATTTTTCCTATCAGGTGGCTAGAGCTAACTTTACCTGTGTTAATCTCACGAAAGGTCTACCATTGTTGGGTATGGTACCTGTTGGATGGTGTCGGTTTATCTATACGCCTAATGCTGAGTTTAAACCTGTTTCCAGGGCTGATGTCTGGTGGTGGTGTGGAGGCGTTCATCTATTTGATGGACTGCCTGGAAATGCCACAGGCACCGTGCACTAGTCTCTTTTGCTACCAATTTCTGTGTATCCAACAGGTGTTCAGGAGCTGGTGACCCATGTGTCTGACTTAATTCCTACCAGGACCAGGCGCGCTGTGAGCCTACTCATGGGGACCCAACCTACATTGATGCAATTGGGGTCCCTAGGGTACCAGGATGAGTATAAATTGGATTGACCAAGCAGCCGCAGGTTTTGAATCTTCATTTTGCTGGTGGTGCACAATTAATAAAAATGTTGACAGAATCAATTATGTCCATTTTAATGTTCAAAAATTAGGCAATTGGACACAACAAGGTTTTGAGGCGGTGCATGGCCAGTTGGCTGCGACCTCTCTCATGGCTTTCCAAAATCGTATTGCTGTCGACATGCTCCTGGCTGAAAAAGGAAGTATGTGCTATGTTCTGGTGAACAATGTTGTACCTTTATTCCCAACAATACAGCCACAGATGGCAGCTTGACTGTCACCCTGGAAGGGTTGCGAACTCTTAATGGCAAAATGAAGAGCCACTCAGGGGTGGATACTTCAATGTGGGACCTCTTGGATGGATGCGTTTTGGTAAATATAAAACGCTTGTTTCTTCTATACTTGTATCCATCTCTGTTTTTGCTGCAATTCTAGTGCTTTGTGGATGCTGTTGCATTCCATGCATACGGACGCTGACAACCAGGATTATAACCACCGCTATTGATCCGATCCTGCAGATAACGGTCGATGTTTCCTTTGCTTGCTATTGACGATGCTGACCAAGGATATCTGGATGATGAATAGCATCTAAGCTTTTGTCACGTCTCTTGTGAGACGTGAAGAGGGGGAATGTAAAACTTTATCTTCTGATAAGTTTTCCCTATTTTGCCAATTACACTGTTGGCTTGGGTGTCACGTCTTAAGTTTTCCTTCTTTACTGTTATTACTTGGTCACGTCTCTGGGGAGACGTGAAGAGAGGGATTTAATCGTAGTAAATATATTATGTTATAGCTTGGTCTGGCTAAAATTTTTGTGCATGACCCATCTTGTGTTGGGCCTTGGTTTAATACAATGGACAAAGACTTCTATCTTGTCGGCCTTGTCAAGCAGGTGGCTAAGAACAACACCCACGCCATAGGTCTCTCAGTCCTTCCAACTCACGAGTTCTCCCATGACACACAAACACAAACACACACACACACACACATTATTACTGATAACACACGCACACACAAAATCCCCTCTTTCGCTGAACATTTTCCCCAAAAACACACACACACACACACACATTATTACACACACACACATTATTACATGATAACACACGCACACACAAAATCCCTTCTTTTAGGCTGAACATCTGAAGACAGACAACCCGACTCAGAGCCAATGAATGGAAGTGACCTCGACCAACTCATCAGGACCAATCAGAAGATCAGAACTCCTAGAATCAACCTACTTTATTTTATTGTATAAAACTGTCAGCACACAATGTTTAGGGCGCGCTCTCAGATATCTCCCTACAGATTGCCCAACGGTCCGTGCACGCTATTTTACAGATATCTTTACCTCTGAATAAACTGCCTCATATTATACAATTATCCACCTCGTCCAAAGTCTCTACTTGGTCTCCGTTCTCCAGTAAACTTGTTTTATCAACA
>NW_025538427.1:5000-19646 GCF_020615455.1 Coregonus clupeaformis | reverse complement strand
ACACCGCCCGGGGCAATTCGAAGGAGTGGCTTCCAGAAGAAGCATTGAGCTCAAGGTCCAGGAGTGGCCTAGCCAGTCTCCAGATCTCAACCCCATAGAAAATCTTTGGAGGGAGTTGAAAGTCCGTGTTGGCCAGCCACAGCCCCAAAACATCACTGCTTCTAGAGGGAGATCTGCATGGAGTGAATGGGCCAAAAAATACCAGCAACAGTGTGTGAAAACCTTGTGAAGACTTACAGAAAACGTTTGACCTGTGTCATGTGCCATACAAAGGGTATGTAAAACAAAGTATTGAGAAACTTTTAGTTATGTGACCAAATACTTATTTTTCCACCACATAATTTGTAAATAAAAATCATAAAAAATCCTACAATGTGATTTTCTGGATTTTTTTCCCCCTAATTTTGTCTGTCATAGTTGACGTTACCTATGATGAAAATCACGGGCCTCTCTCATCTTTTTTTAAGTGGGAGAACTTTGCGTACAATTGGTGGCTGACTAAATACTTTTTTTCCCCCACTGTATCTGCTGCATTCGACACTGTGAACCATCAGATGATCCTCCCCACCCCTTTGGGCTGGATCGCCTTGGGCTCTGCACACTCTTGGATTGCATCCCACCTGGTAGGCCTTGGTTCTAGGCCCTCCCCTATTCTCTCTATACACCAGGTCACTCTCGGCTCCCCAGCCATATCCTCACATGGTCTCTCCTATATTGCTAATGTGGATGACACTCAACTACTCTTTCCTTCCCTTCTGACACTCCAGTGGGGACAGAAATCTCTACGCGCCTGGCAGATACCTCTGCTTGGATGTCAGCCCACCACCTCAAGCTCAACTGACAAGATGGAGCTGCCCTCTCCCGGGGAAGGTCTGTCCACTCCAAGACCTCTTCATCACGGCGTGACAACTCCACGGTGTCCCCTCCCAGAGTGCAAAGAACCTTGGAAAGATGACCCTGGACGACAACCTGTTGTTCTCAGCAAACATCAAGGCAGTGACTTGCTTCTGCTGGCTCATGCTAACCCAGTGGTTACGCCCGTCTGGACTACTACAACTCACTGTTGGCTGGGACACCTGCTTGTGCCATCAAACCCCGGGCTGCAACCCGGCCTAAGTTCAACCTTCCGAAGTTCTACCATGTCACCCCACTCCTCGGCACACTCCCCTGGTAGAAAGCTCACATCCACTACAAGACCATGGTACTTTGTCCACGGAGCAGCAAGAGGTACATCCCATCCTTACCTTCAGGCTATACTCAAACCCACACCCCAACCTGAGCACTCTGTTCTGCTACCTCTGGCCTCTTGGCACACCCTCCCACCCCTACAGGCTACCCCCCGGTCCAAGCTCTTTCTCTGTCCTGCAAGCATCACCAATGGTGGATCAAGCTTCCCCTGAAGCTAGGACAGCATAGTCCCGGCCCATCTTCCGAAAAAACATCTGATACCCTACCTCTTCAAAGAGTATCTTAAATAATCATGAAGCAACCCCCTCTGCTAAATGACTAAAAAGTCAAATGTAAAACAACAGTTTTTGTTGATAAAAGCCAGGCGAAATTCTTTTTTCACTTCCAGTTTGCCAAAAGTTTTCGGAATTGAAGGTCCGGTGGATGTTTCTTCTGGACATCACTTGCTATCAGCTAACTAGTGTTTTCTAGTTCGTCCAGACTCATATTTCCATACTGTCCACATTCAGATGCATGAACTGAGCTGTAGCCTGAAGCACCAACCGTCTGTGTTTCATTAGGGAGAGGAGAGAATTAGAGAGAGGTGCAGGCCTGAGAGAGGTGCAGGCCTGAGAGAGAGGTGCAGGCCTGAGAGAGAGGTGCAGGCCTGAGAGAGAGGTGCAGGCCTGAGAGAGAGGTGCAGGCCTGAGAGAGAGGTGCAGGCCTGAGAGAGAGGTGCAGGCCTGAGAGAGAGACTACTCAGAGTCAGGACAAAGTGGTTAACTCTGCTAACAACACTTTATTTTAACATTTTTATGATGCAAAAATAACCAGGTATTTACTATGAAAAATAACATGGTAAAAAGGGGGTTACTATTTAATTACACAATAGCCTATGAACTCCTTCATTCAGAAATCAAGAAACAAGGTAGTTTATATCTGATGGTAGTTTATATCTGAAGGTAGTTTATATCTGAAGGTAGTTTCTATCTGAAGGTGGTTTATATCTGAAGGTAGTTGCTATCTGGATGGAAGTTGCTATCTGGATGGTAGTTGCTATCCGGATGGTAGTTCCTATCATGGTAGTTTTTTATCTGAAGGAGTGTGCTATCTGGAAGGTAGTTGCTATATGGATGGTAGTTTCTATCTGGAAGGTAGTTGCTATCTGGAAGGTAGTTGCTATCTGGATGGTAGTTTCTAATCTGAAGGTAGTTGCTATCTGGATGGTAGTTGCTATCTGGATTGTAGTTGCTATCTGGAAGGTAGTTGCTATCTGAAGGTAGTTACTATCTGGATGGTAGTTTCTATCTGAAGGTAGTTGCTATCTGGATGGTAGTTGCTATCTGGATTGTAGTTGCTATCTGGAAGGTAGTTGCTGTCTGGATGGTAGTTGCTATCTGGATGGTAGTTGCTATCTGGATGGGACTTTCTATCTGGAAGGTAGTTGCTATCTGGAAGGTAGTTGCTGTCTGTAAAGTAGTTTCTATCTGGATGGTAGTTGCTGTCTGGAAGTTAGTTGCTATCTGGATGGTAGTTGCTGTCTGGAAGGTAGTTGTTGTTGTCTGGATGGTAGTTGCTATCTGGATGGTAGTTGCTGTCTGTAAAGTAGTTTCTATCTGGAAGGTAGTTGCTGTCTGGATGGTTGTTGCTATCTGGAAGGTAGTTGCTAACTGGTGGATGGTAGTTGCTAACTGGATGGTAGTTGCTATCTGGATTGTAGTTGTTATTTGTATTGAAATCTTTTGTCCTTTATGTAGTTTTCCACATTCACTAGTGGTATTGGAAATACTGTCTACAGACAGAGGAGGTGAAGATTAAGCTTGAAGGTGACTGTATTTCAAACTAACATCATAATGATGAAATGTAGTAACCTTTAGTGGTATCGCTATACAGCCACTCTGATGCAACTCCTTTGAGAGGGATCAAAGAAGGTCTGGTGTCAGTCCACATTGTGCACGAGTCCCAAATGGCATCCTATTCCCTACATAGTGCACTACTTTTGACCAGAGCCCTGTGGGCCCTGCTTTATATGGAATGGGGTGTCATTTGGGATGCAGACCTGCTCAAAAGTAGTGTAGTAGATAGAGAATAGGATGCCAGTTAGGGTGCACCATGGACAGTATTTACACACAGACAAGGTGAACCGCTGTTGCCACCAAGTGGTGTGAAGAGTACGGCCCAGATATCCATTGTCACAACAGTTGTCTTGTCTTTTCTATCAGTGACACTGAAGTCAATAAGCTATCTAAAGGAGAGAATGAATAGTCTGGGAGATGGAACTTTTCATGTTGTGTTGTGAATGAAATCACTGTGTGAGAGAGAGAGAGAAATGGGAGAGAGAGAAAGGGAGAGAGAGAAATGGAGGATGTTTTGAGAGAAAAGGAGGATCATGTTTCGGCTGGAGTCTAATGTCATCTGGTTGTCAGGGAAATCTGCTGATGGCTGTGATTGCTGGTTTCAGAGGTGAAGTAAGATAACACTACATAGCTCGTGTTTTCCTCTCTCTCCATCTCTCCATCCCTCCTCTCTCTCCATCTCTCCTCTCTCTCCATCTCTCCTCTCCGCTCCATCCCTCCTCTCTCTCCATCTCTCCTCTCTCTCCATCTCTCCTCTCGCTCCATCCCTCCTCTCTCTCCATCTCTCCATCCCTCCTATCTCTCCATCCCTCATCTCTCCTCTCGCTCCATCCCTCTATCTCTCCTCTCGCTCCATCCCTCCTCTCTCTAATTGCATCTCTCCTCTCTCTCATCCCTCCATCTCTCCTCTTTCGCTCCATCCCTCCTCTCT
The DNA here is from genome assembly GCF_020615455.1 of Coregonus clupeaformis. Taxonomy (NCBI): domain Eukaryota; kingdom Metazoa; phylum Chordata; class Actinopteri; order Salmoniformes; family Salmonidae; genus Coregonus; species Coregonus clupeaformis. Next base: position 15,692 of record NW_025538427.1, on the reverse strand, counting down.
CCCCATCCCTTCTCTCTCTCCATCAACTGATTATTGCCTGAGAAGTGTTTCCTCAAACTGATAGAATCACATTTCAGATGACAGCTCAACTGTAAACCATCCCCACGCCTCTAGCGGTCAGGTTAATGATAATGCTAATTGAGACAGATGATAATGCTAATTGAAACAGATGATAATGCTAATTGAGACAGATGATAATGCTAATTGAGACAGATGATAATGCTAATTGAGACAGATGATAATGCTAATTGAGACAGATGATCATGCTAATTGAGCCAGACGACGATCATAGCGAAGAGAGACAGTAGCTCAACACAAACGTAAGAAGGCAATAACGACTAATGATGACATACTACTTGGATCTCTCCTGAGTGACATGGTAGATTATGGAATAAGCTGTGAATGCACAGGAGACTGAAGGTGTTTCTTTGATGGTAGTCTCAAAGAGAGACAAGTTGATGCCACAAGGCAATAAATTATTCATGTTGACATACAGTACATGGGTGAAGTAAGCTCTAATTCCACAGGAGACTGAAGGTGTTCTATGATCTGATGCTAGTCTCTCTACTTCTGAAGGGATCAAAGACCAGAGAACCTTGACTTCCTGAAAGACGTGCTCATCTCCTCTAACACCAGGTATTAACCCCACATGTCCACAGCTGTCTCAGTGGAGACGTGATGAAATGGCCTATACCAGGTATTAACCCCACATGTCCACAGCTGTCTCAGTGGAGACGTGATGGCTAAACTGGTTACCCACAGCTGTCTCAGTGGAGACGTGATGGCTACACTGGATACACTGCAGAAGGGTCCCGATGAGCTACACAGGTATACTATACACCGTCCACTTCAAATCAAGCCTAGTCTGCAAGTAACAGGTCCCTTAGTATAAACTAACTTTACACTGTCCACACATCAAATGATGCTCCTACCCAACAGCTGAAGTAACGCCTACAGGACACAGAGGGTCCTGATAAACTATGCAGGTCCCTCAGAGTATTTTATTTCATTTAACCATTATTTTGACAGGGAGTCATGCTGAGACCAAGGTCTCTTTTACAGATGAACCCTGTAATTACCAACAAATAAACACATCAATATACACATCAATATACGCTATACACATCAATATACACATCACTATACACATCACTACACAAATCACTATACACATCAATATACACATAACAATACACATCACTACACAAATCACTATACACATCAATATACACATAACAATACACATCAATATACACTATACACATCAACGTACACATCAATATACACATCACTATATACATCAATATACACATCGCTATACACATCACTATGCACATCACTATACACATCAATATACACATCAATATACACATAAACATCACTATACACATCACAATACACATCACTATACACATCAATATACACATCAAAATACACTATACACATTAATATACACTATACAAATCAATTTACACATGGATATACACATCAATATACACATCAATATACACGATAAACATCAATATACACTATACACATCACAATACACATCGCTATACACATCAATATACACATCATTATACACATCAATATACACATCACTATATACATCAACATACACATCAATATACACATAAACATCACTATACACATCACAATACACATCAATATACACATCACTATACACATCAATATACACATCAATATACACTATACACATCAATATACACTATACAAATCAATATACACATGGATATACACATCAATATACACATCAATATACACGATAAACATCAATATACACATCACAATACACATCACTATACACATCAATATACACATCAACATACACATCACTATACACATCAATAAACACATCACAATACAAATCAATATACACATGGATATACACATCAATATACACATCAATATGCTCATTAATATACACATGTGTATCCAGGTAATGCACACATCAAATCAAGCTCCTGTCCAGCAGAGAAGCAGTCAGATCACGATCCTGTGGGCGCCACATCAAATACATGATGTCTTATCAAATACATGATGTCTTGTCAAATACATGATGTCTTATCAAATACATGATGTCTTATCAAATACATGATGTCTTATCAAATACATGATGTCTTATTAAATACATGATGTCTTATCAAATACATGATGTCTTATCAAATACATGATGTCTTATTAAATACATGATGTCTTATCAAATACATGATGTCTTAACAAATACATGATGTCTTATCAAATACATGATGTCTTATCAAATACATGATTTCTTATCAAATACATGATGTCTTATCAAATACATGATGTCTTATCAAATACATGATGTCTTATTAAATACATGATGTCTTATCAAATACATGATGTCTTACCAAATACATGAAGTCTTATCAAATACATGATGTCTAATGAAATACATGATGTCTTATTAAATACATGATGTCTTATCAAATACATGATGTCTTATCAAATACATGATGTCTTATTAAATACATGATGTCTTATCAAATACATGATGTCTTATCAAATACATGATGTCTTATCAAATACATGATGTCTTATTAAATACATGATGTCTTATCAAATACATGATGTCTTATCAAATACATGATGTCTTATCAAATACATGATGTCTTATTAAATACATGATGTCTTATCAAATACATGATGTCTTATCAAATACATGATGTCTTATCAAATACATGATGTCTTATCAAATACATGATGTCTTACCAAATACATGAAGTCTTACCAAATACATGACGTCTTATTAAATACATGATGTCTTATTAAATACATGATGTCTTATTAAATACATGATGTCTTATCAAATACATGATGTCTAATGAAATACATGATGTCTTATCAAATACATGATGTCTTATCAAATACATGATGTCTTATCAAATACATGATGTCTTATTAAATACATGATGTCTTATTAAATACATGATGTCTTAACAAATACATGATGTCTTATCAAATACATGATGTCTTATCGAATACATGATGTCTTATCAAATACATGATGTCTTATCAAATACATGATGTCTTATCAAATACATGATGTCTTATCAAATACATGATGTCTTATTAAATACATGATGTCTTATCAAATACATGATGTCTTATCAAATACATGATGTCTTATCAAATACATAGCGATGTCTTATCAAATACATGATGTCTTATCAAATACATGATGTCTTATCAAATACATGATGTCTTATCAAATACATGATGTCTTATTAAATACATGATGTCTTATCAAATACATGATGTCTTACCAAATACATGAAGTCTTATCAAATACATGATGTCTAATGAAATACATGATGTCTTATCAAATACATGATGTCTTAACAAATACATGATGTCTTATCAAATACATGATGTCTTATCAAATACATGATGTCTTATCAAATACATGATGTCTTATCAAATACATGATGTCTTATTAAATACATGATGTCTTATCAAATACATGATGTCTTACCAAATACATGAAGTCTTATCAAATACATGATGTCTAATGAAATACATGATGTCTTATTAAATACATGATGTCTTATTAAATACAGATGTCTTATCAAATACATGATGTCTTATCAAATACATGATGTCTTATTAAATACATGATGTCTTATCAAATACATGATGTCTTATCAAATACATGATGTCTTATCAAATACATGATGTCTTATCAAATACATGATGTCTTATCAAATACATGATGTCTTATTAAATACATGATGTCTTATTAAATACAGATGTCTTATCAAATACATGATGTCTTATCAAATACATGATGTCTTATTAAATACATGATGTCTTATCAAATACATGATGTCTTATCAAATACATGATGTCTTATCAAATACGATGATGTCTTATCAAATACATGATGTCTTATCAAATACATGATGTCTTACCAAATACATGAAGTCTTATCAAATACATGATGTCTAATGAAATACATGATGTCTTATTAAATACATGATGTCTTATTAAATACAGATGTCTTATCAAATACATGATGTCTTATCAAATACATGATGTCTTATTAAATACATGATGTCTTATCAAATACATGATGTCTTATCAAATACATGATGTCTTATCAAATACATGATGTCTTATCAAATACATGATGTCTTATCAAATACATGATGTCTTATTAAATACATGATGTCTTATTAAATACAGATGTCTTATCAAATACATGATGTCTTATTAAATACATGATGTCTTATCAAATACATGATGTCTTATCAAATACATGATGTCTTATCAAATACATGATGTCTTATCAAATACATGATGTCTTATCAAATACATGATGTCTTATTAAATACATGATTTCTTATTAAATACATGATGTCTGATTAAATACATGATTTCTTATTAAATACATGATGTCTTATTAAATACATGATGTCTTATCAAATTCATGATGTCTTCTCAAATACATGATGTCTTATTAAATACATGTCTTATCAAATACATGATGTCTTACCAAATACATGAAGTCTTATCAAATACATTATGTCTAATGAAATACATGATGTCTTATTAAATACATGATGTCTTATTAAATACAGATGTCTTATCAAATACATAATGTCTTATCAAATACATGAAGTCTTATCAAATACATGATGTCTAGAAATCGATATGTGGACACCACAGATCGAAATGGCTTGTATTGAGCGGTAGCCCTGATTCTCACGGACACAGGAGTATGTCTCTTCTGCCTGGTGAAGCAGGATGTGAAATCTGACACCACTTGAAGCTGGGATGTCCCTCCTACCATTTCATTTGTTCTTCCGACTGTCCATCAACTCCTGGCTGAACCCTACCTCACAGCCCACTAATCACGCATATGCCTGGAATCCTTACGTCATAACGCAGCAGGAGAGAGTGGTTTTCGTAGCAAGTAATCTAAAAGAACTAATCAATTTTAAACAAAAACCACTTCCTGTTTGTCATAGATGGGCAATATGAATATGAGATGAAAGGCGAGATCCTAACGAGTTCAGGAAGCCAGGCTAGAGCTCAGGGAGACGTTCACAGCGAAGGAGGCAGATGTTTTGATCAAGAGAGACCTTTTAAATATGCTCATTTTCTCTAACATTAAACATACAAATATGTATTTTACAGTTATAAGGAAGGTAAGATCTTATAATTAGTTGTTTATAATTTGATTATACTATATTTAGAAAAAATATAAGTCATGTCAAGCCTTATTCATACAGGTTGTTGAGTAGGAAATACATCACATAAAATATTTCATATTTTATTACCTGAGCTTGTGTCCTCAAAAGTGAGTACACTTCAGCAATGTATAACAATTTTTTAAAAGAAAGGTGATATTTTTACGTTTCTTGGTGTACGCAGCGTTACTAGTTATTGTCTCGTGATAAATAATTACTTTTTGGGGATTACGTAAATTACATTTTCGATTACATTTAGTTACATTTAGGAGCTTTGGTTGAATTCATTTGGAAGGTAGCCTTAACTTTAAGCTATTTAGTGTATATAAGAACGCTCAGGAAATATTTAGGTATTTTGGAGACACACGTACTTCTACATCAGCTTTGCTTGCTGTTTGGGGTTCTGTATTTCTGTATTTTTTAGCCCTTTGTGACATCTGCTGATGTAAAAAAAAAAAAAAAAGGGTTTATAAATACATTTGATTTGATTTGTTAAATATTAGGACTAAATAAAATAAAATCATACTTTAAATGCACTTTAAAATAAAGTTTGATTTATTCCTATTCTTTAACTTTGATTTGGGGTTGAGATGGAGACGTGAAATGGAGTTGCGTTGACAACCAAACACAATTTAATATCAGTAAATACAGTATCATTAAATGTGAAATCAACCAGAGCTATTGCATGGTCTATTTTCAATTGAAGTCTAAACAACAGCTGTTGGTGACGTTGCAAATGTTATATAGTCCTATATAGCATCATTGATGATGAGTGATGAAGTATGGTCATATTTCATTTGCTCTGTGAAGCCTACCCTTTGGAATGATACACTACATGGTCAAAAGTATGTGGACACTACTTCAAATTAGTGGATTCGGCTGTTTCAGCCACCCCCGTTCCTGACAGGTGTATAAAATCGAGCACACAGCCATGCAATCTCCATAGACAGACATCGGCAGTAAAATGGCCCGTACTGAAGAGCTCAATGACTTTCAACGTGGCACCGTTGTGCCAGTTGAAAGTCAGTTCTTCAAATTTCTGTGCCCTGCTAGAGTTGCCCCGGTCAACTGTAAGTGCTGTTATTGTGAAGTGGAAATGTCTAGGAGCAACAACGGCTCAGCCGCGAAGTGGTAGGCCACACAAGCTCACAGAACGGGACCGCCGAGTGCTGAAGCGAGTAAAAATCGTCTGTCCTCGTTTGCAACACTCACTACAGAGTTCCAAACTGCCTCTGGAAGCAACGTCAGCACAAGAACCGTTCATCGGGAGCTTCATGAAATGGGTTTCCATGGCCTCTCTGTCTCTGTCTCTGTCTCTGTCTCTGTCTCTGTCTTGTCTCTGTCTCTGTCTCTGTCTCTCGTCTCTCCTCTCTCTACCTCTCTCTCTCTCTCTCTCTCTCTCTCTCTCTCTGTCTCTCTCTCTCTCTCTCTCTCTCTCTCTCTCTCTCTCTCTCTCTCTCTCTCTCTCTCTCTCTCTCTCTCTTCTCTCTCTCTCTCTCTCTCTCTCTCTCTCTCTCTCTCTCTGATCCCTGGAGCAGAGTAATCCTTGGCAAGAGTTCAGAGTTTGTCTACTAATTGGTCGAGAGGCGGGATCCATTTGTCTAATGAGGTCAGGACCCCTTCAGCCTGCCCTGGAGGGAAGGGAGGAACATGGGGAGGATGGAGGGATGGAAGGAAGGAGGAAGGACAGAGGAAGTGGGGAGGAAAGAAGGATGAGCTGTCAAGGCTGAGGACGTGATTAGTCTGAGCTGGGATCTCAGAGAGAGGGAGGGATGGAGATGCTTGATTTTATACACCTGTCAGCAACAGGTGTGGCTGAAACAGCCTAATCCACTAATTTGAAAGGGTGTCCCACATACTTTTGTACATACTGTATAGTGTATCTGTCATCACGTCTCACACACTCTCTCTTATGAGAATATAGACTGTCAACAACTAAGGATGGAATTAATGTACTCATCTCAGTGGATGTGTCCAAAATGGCACCTATTCCTTATATAGTGCACTACTTTTGACCAGGGCCCATAGGGACTATATAGGGTATAGGGTGCCATTTCTAACACCATTTGGGACGTGCGGTAGCAGAGAGAACAGTCTATGACTTGGGTGGCTGGAGTCTTTGACTATTATTAGTGCCTTCCTCTGACACCTGCCTGGTATAGAGGTCCTGGATGGCAGGGGAGTTCGGCCCCCAGTGATGTACTGGGCCGTATGTATTACCCTCTGTAGCGCCTTGCCGGTCGGATGCCGTGAAGTTGCCATAACAAGCAGTGATGCAGCCAGTCAGGATGCTCTCAATGGTACAGCTGTGGCACTATCATTACTACAACTACTACTACTACTACTACTACTACTACTACTACTACTACTACTACAACTACTACTACTACTACTACAACTACTACTACAACTACTACTACTACTACAACTACTACAACTACTACTACAACTACTACTACTACTACTACTACCATCATCATCATTACTACTACTACTACTACTACTACTACTACTACTACTACTACTACAACCATCATCATTACTACTACAACTACTACTACTACCAATACCATCATCATTACTACTACTACAACTACTACTACTACTACCACTACCATCATCATTACTACTACTACTACTACTACTACTACTACTACTACTACTACTACTACCAATACCATCATCATTACTACTACTACAACTACTACTACTACTACTACTACTACTATTACTACTACTACTACAACTACAACTACTACTACTACTACTACTACTACTACTACTACAACCATCATCATCATTACTACTACTACACTACTACTACTACTACTACTACCATCAGCATTACTACTACCACAACAAACGACAAGGCGAAGATGCATTCAACAAGCGCGAACGGCATCCAGCCACCGGCGTAGAAAATGTAAACATTCCACTCTGCATTTTCCCAGTTTCTTACGTAGGCTGGCGACCTGCGTGATCAAGGAAGCCACCTCAAGCCTATAATCCCCGACAAGCAAACAATTGCCCCATTGGAACTCTGAGTGATCCGGTTTGATTTCAAAACTAAAAGCATTGTATTTGGGACAAATCATTCACTAATCCATAAACCTCAACAAAATATTGTAATACATCATGTGGAAATTGAGCAAGTTGAGGTGACTAAACTGCTTGGAGTAACCCTGGATTGTAAACTGGTCAAAACATATTGATACAACAGTAGCTACGATGGGGAGAAGTATGTCCATAATAAAGCACTGCTCTACCTTCTTAACACCACTATCAACAAGGCATGTCCTACAGGCATTCGTTTTGTCGCACCTGGACAACTGTTCAGTTGTGTGGTCAGGTGCCACAAAATGGGACTTAGGAAAATTGCAATTGGCTCAGAACAGGGCAGCACGACTGGACCTTGGATGTACACAGAGAGCTAATTTTAATAATATGCATGTCAATCTCTCCTGGCTCAAAGTGGAGGAGAGATTGACTTCATCGCTACTTGTATATATGAGAGGTATTGACATGTTGAATGCACCGAGCAGTCTGTTTAAACTACTGGCACACAGCTTGGAGACCCATGCATACCCCACAAGACATGCCACCAGAGGTCTCTTCACAGTCTCCAAGTCCAGAACAGACTATGGGAGGCGCACAGTACTGCATAGAGCCATGACTACATGGAACTCTATTCCACATCAGGTAACTGATGCAAGCAGTAGAATCAGATTTAGAAAACAGATACAAATACACCTTACAGGAACAGCAGGGACTGTGAAGCAACACAAACATAGGAACAGAAACATGCATACACACACACAATAACATACACACTATACACACACTTACACATGGATTTTGTACTGTAGATATGTTGTAGTGGTGGAGTAGGGGCCTGAGGGAACACAGTGTGTTGTGAAATCTGTGAATGTATTGTAATGTTTTTAAAATTGTATAAAGATTAGCAAAGTTAGGCATGACATGCCAGCAACAAACGCTGACACTACACATCCAAGTATATCTGACCAAATTATGAAAGACAAGCATTGTAATTTTGAATTCCATAAAGTGAGTGTGGAAGAGGTGAAAACATTATTGTTGTCTATCAACAATGACAAGCCACCGGGGTCTGACAACTTGGATGGAAAATTACTGAGGATAATAGCGGACGATATTGCCACTCCTATTTGCCATATCTTCTATTTAAGCCTTCTAGAAAGTGTGTGCCCTCAGGCCTGGAGGGAAGCTAAAGTCATTCCGCTACCTAAGAATAGTAAAGCCCCCTTTACTGGCTCAAACAGCCGACCAATCAGCCTGTTACAAACCCTTAGTAAACCTTTGGAAAAAATTGTGTTTGACCAGATACAATGCTATTTTACAGTAAACAAATTGACAACAGACTTTCAGCACGCTTATAGGGAAGGACATTCAACAAGCACAGCACTTACACAAATGACAGATGTTTGGCTGAGAGAAATTGACTACTACTACTACCACCACTACCATCATCATTACTACTACTACCACCACTACCATCATCATTACTAATACTACCACCACTACCATCATCATTACTACTACTACCACCACTACCATCATCATTACTACTAATACCGCCACTACCATCATCATTACTACTACTACCACCACTACCATCATCATTACTAATACTACTACTACTACTACTACTACTACTACCATCATCATTACTACTACTACTACTACTACTACTACAACCACTACTACTACTACTACTACTACTACTGCTACTACTACTACTACTACTACTACTACTACAACCACTACTACTACTACTGCTACTACTACTACTACTACTACTACTACTACTACTACTACTATACATTTTAGTCATTTAGCAGACGCTCTTATCCAGAGCGATTTACAGTTAGTGAGTGCATACTGTACATTTTCATACTACCATCATCATTACTACTACTACTACTACCATCATCATTACTACCACTACTACTACTACTACTACTACTACTATTACTACCATCAGCATTACTACCACTACTACTATTACTACTACTACTACTACTACCATCATCATTACTACTACTACTACTACTATTACTACTACTACTACCACCACTACGACATCATATTACTACCTTTACTTACCACTACTACTACTACTACTACTACTACTACTACTACTACTACTACTATTACTACCACCACTACCATCATCATTACTACTACTACTACTACTACTATTATTACTACCACCACTACCATCATCATTACTACTCTACTACTACTACTACTACTACTATTACTACCACCACTACCATCATCATTACTACTACTACTACTATTACTACCACCACTACCATCATCATTACTACTACTACTACTACTACTCTACTACTACTACTACTACTACGTCTACTACTACTACTACTACTACTACTACTATCTACCACCACTACCATCA
>NW_025538426.1:0-18293 GCF_020615455.1 Coregonus clupeaformis | reverse complement strand
ATGGCAGCTCTGCTTCTAGCTCCTAAGGAACTTTGCAGTATTTCTTACATTATTTGACCAGTATCGGTTTTAAAGATGTGTGTGAGAAAACAATGGAGGAGGTTTTAACATACATCCGACAGGACTATACCAAACACGCAACGACCTAACAAAAGACCTGACCAATGACCGAACTCCGACGAAGGACTGAGACATTTTAAGAGGGTAAATCACCGGGGAGGACGGCCTCCCTTTGGAGTTTTATCAGACCTTTTTGGGATGTTTTAGCCGACAACTTCTGACTGTTTTTACTGACTTTGAACATCTTGACAGACTACCTGACAGTTTCAGGGATAGTGACTCTTTTCACATAAAGAAAAATGACAGGACTGACCTTAAAAACTGGAGACCAATCCCTCTTTTTAAATTTTGACTGTAGACTTTTTACTAAGGTTTTAACACTCAGAATGTCTTCTGTTTTAGGGGAGGTGATGCCACCCGAATCAAGCCTGTGCCATTCCAGGAAGGAAGATCACGGACAGCCTAGTACTGATCAGGGATGCCATCTGTTATGCGAGAGACAGAAACATGCGGCTTATAGTCCTAAATTTAGATTTTGAGAAAGCTTTTGATGGGTTAACTCGCACCAGTACCTCTTCAAGGTACTGCAAAAAATGGGATTTCCTGAAAGGTTTCTAGCTTGGGTGGGATTGCTGTGGTGGGGACATCACCAGCAGAATCCCTTGTAAATGGGCATTTGTCAAGAGCAGTGGGAGTACACTGCGGCTCCGTCAGGGATGTCCATTATCTCCCCTCCTGTTTGTGGCCTACATAGAATTCCACTGGCACAGGTCTTGAGAAGGGACCAACGGATCAGTGGGGTGGGTATCCCCGGGGAGTGGGGGATGACCCAAGTGCGTCTTTTTATATGGACGACGTCAACATTTTTATGCACCGACCTTTTATCTGTTGACAGGACTCTGGACAGGGACTGACATGGCTACGGACCGAGCCTCTGGGGCGAGACTCGAACAGAGATAAGACAGAGGCACAATTTTTCGGACCGTGGACAGACTCAGACTTGACCAGACTACCACTGACGGTTAGAATGACGGACATTGGGGTTCTAGGGGTAAAATTTGACAGGGAGGAGGAGGTGAGTGGTAATTGGACCGGGATGTTAGGGACAAAGTTAGACGAGACTAGGGTTTTGGGGACTGAGACAGCTGACTTTTGAGGGCAAGGTTTTGTCATCAAGGCTGTGATTTTACCTGTCCTTTTAGTGACTCCAGTTCTGTTTTATCCCACCACGAACAACTCTTTTAGCTCTGGACCGGATGTTATTTTATTTTCTGTGGGGAAGCAAGTGGGAGAGGCTGAGGAGGGAGGGGTTGGTAAAGAGGCCCAGGTTCAAGGGGGGGGGAAAAAGGCTTACCTGACCTCTACTTGTTCCTGGGCAGCCGCTTCCACAGCGTTACATCTCACTCTTGCCACCTCCCCGGTCAGCAACAAAGACCCAGGCCCTCGCACGGTTCTGGCTGGGGTCTTCACCTCAGGTCTCTGAGGTTGATCCCAGTCGACCTGCGAGCCCCAGTCTCTTTTCCTGCTCCCCACACACTACGCCCAAGCTCAAAACGTTTTTAAAGACATTTTAAACTGGAAAAGGAGCCTGTCACTGTTTTAACTAAACACCGCTCTCTTCTCTCTCTTGTGCAGGAACGGGAACGGTGTGTCCAGTGCGCGGAGCTTACTATAAGCGAGCCCCCTCAACGGTTTGGCGCAACGCTGTCCCATCCCGCCTCTGCTGAATCGGCACCGTGACCCGTCCTGGATGGTCGCCCATGAGATCCTCCCGGTCGGGCTTCGTGTATGCACTCCCGGGGCATGGCGAGGACATCCGCGTGCCCCCGACCGCAGTCTGCGGCCAAGAGGAGTCGGTGAGGCACTTGCTCTGGGAGTGCAGAGCCGCACGGGACCTGTGGAAGGAAGCAGGCCCCCTGATCTCCCCACGCCTGCCACGCAGGGGGAGGACCCTCAACGCCCCAGCTCGTGCTGTATGGGTGGGCCGAAGGCCTGTTCACAACAAAGGGCCTTCACACAACTCTGGCCCACCCTCACCGTGTCTGAAGGACGCACTGTGGTCCTCCCGCAACCTGCTGGTAGGGAAACAGGTTGAGACCACCCCCAGGCAGTGGCTTTGGTAGCCACGGAAGCCCTGGGGTGGTACGGCCACCGACAGGGGGCCTCGACCCCGGGCGAAGGGTCCCCCACAACACCCAAGGTCCCGGCGCCACGCCTGACAGCGCTGTAGGGTGCGCCTAGGGGAGGAGTCTCCCTCTGGGCCCCGACGGACGGGGTGCAGATCGTTTCAGGAAGAGCAGGGAGGAGGCTTTTTGATAAGGACTCACCCCGTTTTTTGTACAAAGGGACCGAAGACAGCTTTTTTAACAAAGTGACTTTTTTGACAGGCTTTTTATGCTCTTAAAAAATGTTTTTACTTTGTTAAATCATGTACACACATTTTAAAATGGCTTTTACTAATTGGCTTTACAGGAATGGGTACTTTTATGTAGGATTGTTTATTGTTTTAAATAAACAACATGTACCTTTTAAAAAATGTAACTGTAATGTAATGCTGGTTTTAATGCACTTTTATGCCGTTTTTATTGTGTAAATTATTTCAAATGTGAGCTGTTTTAAAGGAATTGACAAATAAAAACTTTTCCAAAAGAAAAAAATCTCTTCTTATCAGTTTAATATCCGATAATCGTCCCCTATCTGGGGACCATATATTAAATTGATTTTGGGGGAACAGGGAGATGGAATAGGGCCTCCGTCCACTCCACGCATCTCGACCTGGTATTGCAGTACCTCCAGGAACGGTTCACCCCTGTCATTGTAAAGATAAATCAGGCAAAGAAAACAGAATTGCTTTGTTATATTCAATTAGGATCACGATGTTGTCGCTATATTTTCACGTTTGACCATCTTCATCTCAATGTCAATGATGGCTAGAAAGTGATGGTCAAGTCAGTCACTGTTATATTGACTATGAGTAGCTGATGTGAATGGTGCGTTAATCATCTAATCAAATCAATGTTTATTCGTCTACATGCACAGGATACAGGATGTAAATGGTACAGTGATAATGCTTTTAAAGATAATGCTTTAAAATCTTTGGCATGGATTGGGAGTTGATCAACGTTGGGAATAACCACTTTGACTGTTACAAAGTAACAAATTGGCAGGTTCAAGTCACGTGGTCATCTGCCCTCCAATCGAAAGTGATGGAAAGCGTTTATAAATTAAATCCAGATTAACAGCTAAATCGGAATAATAATATAGAAATACGGGTGGGGGAATCAATTTTAGAGATAATTAATATTGACATAACATTTGATCTTATATCAAATATCTCTGGTAGCGTTGATGCCACAAGGGAACTGAGCAAGTGTCCACTTGGTGGCGCAAAGTGTTCCACTTACCGTCGCATTTGAATGTTGAACCACTTGACTTCAACACATCATCAACGCAAATAATATGAACAATACAAATAGTCTGTTTTTATTTTACATGTCTGTAGAGCCTTGTATACGATAAGACCAGGTGAGGAGGCCTTCATCAAAGTTGCCCTCCTAAATTACTAGAGGCCAAACTTCAAGATGTCCATGGCACTGGACTGCAGTAAGAGCTAGGCCTACAGTGCGGCGCTACTGAGCGGTCCTGGTGTATGGTCCTGGCTGCCTAAATGTTTCCTCCACATAATAAACTGTACAAACATGGCACTTTAGAGGGTTACTTTTACAATTAGCCTTACTGAGTCACTACAACAAACTTCCTATCATGGACATGAAATGCCATTAGGCCTAATGAAGATACCCAGATATGTAAGTTACTTAGTTGGTGTCTTGTGAATCAACTGGTATGCGCATCAGGGTTTAATATTTCCCCGGTGTTTTACAAATGTTCCATCCGAGAATAAATCACTCTTCTCCCGGGTAACCCGGTATTTTCCGCTAAAACCGGAAGTGTCATTCAAAAAGCATTATAATGCTTATAAATGTCTGGATTTGATTAGAGCTTTGATCAGCATGAAAATACAAACCTGATGCTACCTGAGCCTGATCAGACATATATTAAATACATTTTATAATACATTTTACAAATCCAAATCCCAGATGAAGAATAAGACACTATTTCAAAGCATAGTACGTGTAATGTTAGCCAAGTACAATGTAATTACTAGTTGTTACACAGGATTTAGCTAGTTAAAATGAAGTGTATCTTTAGGAGTACTTGTAATTAATGTGTACTTGTAGCATTACCCATCCTGACAACCTGGCCCTCAATTTAAAGCTTGTGGAAGTGACATCCAAGTGGGAGAATAAATACACTAGCACACACCACAGAGTATCTGTATATGAAAATAATTCAGAGCACACTGTGCTGCCAATCACAGTGTAAGGTGCGACATTTTGCGGGTGTGGAGAGCTCTCCCTAGAGGATAGAGGAAGCTTGCATTGAAGAGCTGGGCATCGTGTTATGACCTGCATTATCTGAATTAGGCCCCACAGAATTATACCTACGGGGAGGAGCGGCTTCTGTGGAGGTACTTTGAATGTCTTTGAACTTCAGAGTTGGTTTAACGTTGGAACAGAGCAGATGTTAGCTAGCTAGCTAACAACCTTGTTTGTTGCAGTGCAGCACTAGAATTAAAAACAGGTCGTAACTATTTGTTGTTAATAAATCCAATGTGAAACGTGGTGACTATATATCCTTAACTAGCATTGAAAAAGTTCATCCATTCTTCTCAAATTAAACATATCTCCCTAATGTCTGAATCATGCTTGTAACGTTGTCAGTAGGATACAGTAACCTATGCTTCAGAGGGGGAGGAGCAGGTAGTTTCCACACGCACACCCACTGGCAAAGGTTTCCCATTCCAGCTGGCAGGCAGAAACTGGAATACGTTTCTAGAGTGAGTTTTCCCAGCTAACAAAATTACGTTCCAGGACGTGACCAAAGTTATTTTAGTCCCTACATAAGTCATGATAACGTTATTGTGAAAGCGTTCCTTCTACGTAGCTGTGGTGTCCGCTGACATACAGTGAGGGGAAAAAAGTATTTGATCCCCTGCTGATTTTGTACGTTTGCCCACTGACAAAGACACTGATAAGTCTATAATTTTAATGGTAGGTTTATTTGAACAGTGAGAGACAGAATAACAACAACAAAAATCCAGAAAACGCATGTCAAAAATGTTATGAATTGATTTGCATTTTAATGAGGGAAAGTATTTGGACCCCTCTGCAAAACATGACTTAGTACTTGGTGGCAAAACCCTTGTTGCAATCACAGAGGTCAGACGTTTCTTGTAGTTGGCCACCAGGTTTGCACACATCTCAGGAGGGATTTTGTTCCACTCCTCTTTGCAGATCTTCTACAAGTCATTAAGGTTTCGAGCCTGACGTTTGGCAACTCGAACCTTCAGCTCCCTCCACAGATTTTCTATGGGATTGGGTCTGGAGACTGGCTAGGCCAATCCAGGACCTTAATGTGCTTCTTCTTGAGCCACTCCTTTGTTGCCTTGCCGTGTGTTTTGGGTCATTGTCATGCTGGAATACCCATCCACGACCCATTTTCAATGCCCTGGCTGAGGAAGGAGGTTCTCACCCAAGATTTTACAGTACATGGCCCCGTCCATCGTCCCTTTGATGCGGTGAGTTGTCCTGTCCCCTTAGCAGAAAAACACCCCCAAAGCATAATGTTTCCACCTCCATGTTTGACGGTGGGGATCGTGTTCTTGGGGTAATAGGCAGCATTCCTCCTCCTCCAAACACGGTGAGTTGAGTTGATGCCAAATAGCTCGATTTTGGTCTCATCTGACGACAACACTTTCACCAGTTCTCCTCCCGCCACACAAACACAAGAGGGTAGGGGCCGGGTGGGCATTCCGCCTCGGAGCGGATCCGCTCCGCGTGACCACCACCTTTCTCCACCTCCCGTTGCGCCCTGGTCTGGTCCCGCTGACTGGAGCTGGACCCGGCCGACGGTGGACCAAACCTTACCGGCTCGGACTGGAGCCGCTGGCCGAGCTGGACTGGACACCGGTGGCGGTTGCTCTGGCTCGAGTGGATCCGCTGACTGGAGTTGGACTCCCGGTGGAGCGGATTGATCTCGACTCCGAGTGGAGCAGCGGACCCCGGTGGAACGGCACCGCCGTGCCGGACTGGACACACGCACCACTGGCTTGGCGCCGGGAGCAGGAAGCGTGCCGGACCGGGCTGACGCAGCACACCACTGGTTTGGTGCGGGGAGCAGGAACGGGCCGGACCGGGCTGACGTGCGCACCACAGGCTTGGTGCGGGGAGCAGGAACGGGCCGACCGACTGCGGCACGCACCACACTGGCCAGTGCGGGGAGAGGAACGCCGGACCGGCTGGCGACGCCACCACTGGCTTGGTCGCGAAGACAGGAACGGGCGGACTGGGCTGACGACGTGCACCACTGGCTTGGTGTCGAGGACAGGAACAGGCCGAACCGGGCTGGGAACACGCTCCACTGGCTTGGGTCGGGGAGCCGGAACGGGCGGGCGGACTGTGAACACGCACCACTGGCTTGAAGTGGGGAGAAGGAACAGCCGGGCTGGACTGGGACCGCACCACTGGCTTGGTGCGGGGAGCCGGAACGGGCCGGGCCGGACTGTGGAGGCGGACTGGAGGTCTGGAGCGGAGAGCTGACACAACCTGTCCTGGCTGAATGCCTATTTCCACACAATATGTGTGAGGCATCAGCACAGGACGTACAGGGCTGTGCACTCGTACTGGCGCTACAGCACGTGGCACTGGCGCAGGATATACGACCGAGAGGCGTACTGGAGGCCCACGAGCATTGAGCCGGCACACCCGTCCCTGGCTGCATGCCCATCTTAGCACGACACGTGCGTGGTGCTAGCACCGACGTACAGGACTGTGCCGGAACACTCGCGGCACAGTACGTGGCTCCGCATAACACGGAGCCTGCCCAGTCTCACCTTCCTAGCCTGAGTACGGGAGTTGGCTCTGCTCTAACTCTAGGCTCCGCCAACCACCCTTTTAGCCCCCAAACATTTTTTCTTGGGGCTGTCTATCGGGCTTCCTCCTCGGCCGGTACCCTCTGTGTTGCCACTCTCCTCTCTGTAGCGTGCCTCCACAGTCTCCTCCCAAGGACGGCGATCCATTCCGGCCTGAATCTCTTCCCAAGTCCAGGATCCCTTCCCGTCCAGGATCTCCTCCCAAGTATAGGCTGTCTGTTCCTGGACACGCTGCTTGGTCCTCTATAGGTGGGATCTTCTGTCACGCACGTTGACTGATGACTCGTGGCGTACATCTTTATTGATACAGCGTACATCTTTATTGATACACAACACACGAACAAAACAACAAAACGAAACGATACGTGAAGTCCTGAGGTTACATACACCAAACCTTTACGGATCAAGATCCCACAAACTAACTGGTGCCAACAGAGCTGCCTAAGTATGGTCCCCAATCAGAGACAACGAGCTACAGCTGCCTCTGATTGGGAACCACCCTACCAACATAGATCTAAACGATCTAGAACAAAAAACATAGAAAACTAAACATAGAAAAATCCACACCCTGGCTCAACATTTAAGAGTCCCCAGAGCCAGGCGTGACATCATGGGCTAAAACTTGTGTAAACACGGCAGAGGGCTGATAGTTTCTTCTTAAGATAAGTTAAGTGTTAATTGGGAAATCAATCCAAACACTAAATAGGCATATGGCAATATATGACAACTGCATTTCGTTGACATTAAGATATTTTGATTCAATAATATTGCAGTTTGCAATTTTCTCTCAACTCTGGACGCATTCAAGGGGCTCTTGATAAACAGCTAACTTATTTTTGTCAATTGCTTTCAAAATACTTGATATAGATTTCCCATTTTATACAAACAGATACATTTTAAATGGCCACCCCTACCATTTCCCTTCGATAGTGGGAGTCTTTAAGTGTTTCACAGATATCCTTTAGTTCCTCATTTGTTTCTGCAGGGTTTTGCAGCATTTCAAGTTGCCCCAAGGACTCTGACTCCTTTGGCTGCCGGGCCTCTATGGCCTCCATAACTTGGTTCAGAGCAGTCCTGAACTCTGTACGGATCATCTCCAGTTCCACCATTATCCTCTATGGCCTCCATAACTTGGTTCAGAGCAGTCCTGAACTCTGTACGGATCATCTCCAGTTCCACCATTATCCTCTATGGCCTCCATAACTTGGTTCAGAGCAGTCCTGAACTCTGTACGGATCATCTCCAGTTCCACCATTATCCTCTATGGCCTCCATAACTTGGTTCAGTCCTGAACTCTGTACGGATCATCTCCAGTTTCACCATTATCCTCTATGGCCTCCATAACTTGGTTCAGAGCAGTCCTGAACTCTGTACGGATCATCTCCAGTTCCACCATTATCCTCTATGGCCTCCATAACTTCATTTAGAGCAGTCCTGAACTCTGTACGGATCATCTCCAGTTCCACCATTATCATCTCCACTGCTTGAAGATCTGCAAAATAATAAAGAATCAACAGTTTTGCTGCAAGTAATGTGACAATACAAGCCATGAGTACCAGGCAGGACATGGATCAAGGCCATGTGAAATACCTCGATCAAAATATCCACCCTTCATATATATTAGTAGTATTGATAACCATGTATCTGCTGACAGCCAAACAATTTGGAATTGTTTTACCCCAGAAGAATAGGGTGATTTCACTACTGTTGTAAATACAAGCTTCACCCATACACAGCACCACAACTATTTGGAAAGTTCTAACAGTATGCACAAAGTAGTAATATGACTTTAAAAACATTTTTTATTTTTTTATTTCACCTTTATTTAACCAGGTAAGCCAGTTGAGAACAGGTTCTCATTTACAACTGCGACCTGGCCAAGATAAAGCAAAGTAGTACAATAAAAACAACACAGAGTTACATATGGGGTAAAAAAAACATAAAGTCAGAAATACAACAGAAAATATATATACAGTGTGTGCAAATGTAGCAAGTTATGGAGGTAAGGCAATAAATAGGCTATAGTGCAGAATAATTACAATAGTATTAACACTGGAATGCTAGATGCTGCAAGAGATTATGTGCAAATAGAGATACTGGGGGTGCAAAATAGCAAATTAAATAACAATATAGGGATGAGGTAGTTGGGTGGGCTAATTTCAGATGGGCTGTGTACAGGTGCAGTGATCGTAAGGTGCTCTGACAACTGATGCTTAAAGTTATTGAGGGGATAAGAGTCTCCAGCTTCAGAGATTTTTGCAATTCGTTCCAGTCATTGGCAGCAGAGAACTGGAAGGAATGGCGGCCAAAGGAGGTGTTGGCTTTGGGAATGACCAGTGAGATATACCTGCTGGGCGCAGACTACGGGTGGGTGCTGCTATGGTGACCAATGAGCTAAGATAAGGCGGGATTTGCCTAGCAGTGATTTATAGATGGCCTGGAGCCAGTGGGTTTGACGACGAACATGTAGTGAGGACCAGCCAACAAGAGCGTACAGGTCACAGTGGTGGGTAGTGTATGGGGCTTTGGAGACAAAACGGATGGCACTGTGATAGACTACATCCAATTTGCTGAGTAGAGTGTTGGAGGCTATTTTGTAAATGACATCGCCAAGTCAAGGATCGGTAGGATAGTCAGTTTCACGAGGGCATGTTTGGCAGCATGAGTGAAGGGAGGCTTTGTTGCGAAATAGGAAGCCGATTCTAGATTTAACTTTGGATTGGAGATTCTTTATGTGAGTCTGGAAGTTGAGTTTACAGTCTAACCAGACACCTAGATATTTGTAGTTGTCTACATACTCTAGGTCAGACCCGTTTGAGTGGTGATTCTAGTCGGGTGGGCGGGTGCTAGCAGCGTTCGATTGAAAAGCATGCATTTAGTTTTACTAGTGTTTAAGAGCAGTTGAAGGCTACTGAAGGATTGTTGTATGGCATTGAAGGTCGTTTGGAGCTAAATGACCTAATATGCAAAAATATGATGGTAATTGTATTCTATTGAGTGGCTTTGAAAGGTTTGTAAAGCTATAATACTTCATACAATTCAATTGTTTACCCTAAAACTAATTGTTTACCCTAAAACTACAACCAGACACTTACTGTCGCTCTGGCTTGAGGTGGCACATTGTCACGCCCTGGCTCTGGGGACTCTCGTATGTTGAGCCAGGGTGTTTATTTTGTTTAGGTTCTAGTCATTGTCTATCTATGTTGGCCTGAGTGACTCCCAATCAGAGGCAACGAGTGTCAGCTGGTTGTCTCTGATTGGGAGCCATATTTAACTGTCTGTCTTTCACTTTGTGTTTGTGGTTTCTTGTTCTGATTTGGTATGTGTTATACTGTAGACGTCACGTTATCGTTGTTGTTTTGATCGTGTGATCATTCTAATAAATATATAATGTTCGCATGCAACGCTGCGCCTTGGTCTCTCCCTGACGATCGTGACACACATGGCCTCAAGTCCTCTGCATCTGCAACTTCAGAGAATATCACAGATGTCAAACCGTTACCACATTTATAGTACACACTTAACAGATTTTCCTGTTCATCCCATACAGTTGGTAGGAAAATAACTTTGAGAAAGTAGGCTTGTTTATCAGATGTAAAGCTGGGATATATAAGATTTTTGTTGTTATTCTGTCCCTCACTGTTCAAATAAACCTACCATTAAAATTATAGACTGATCATTTCTTTGTCAGTGGGCAAACGTACAAAATCAGCAGGGGATCAAATACTTTTTTCCCTCACTGTAAGATACCCCGTTAAAAAAATAATAATCTAAAATGTGAAGTTTTGTCACACAACACAATGCCCAGTTGTGTAAAGTACTTAAGTAGTATTTGAAAGTATTTTTACTTAAGTCGTTTTTTGGGTATCTGTACTTTACTTTACTATTTCTTTTGACAACTTTTACTTCACTACATTCCAAAAAGAAAATGATGTACTTTTTACTCCATACATTTTCCCTGACACCTAAAAGTACTCGTTACATTTTGAATGCTTAGGACAGACAAATGGTCAAATTCACGTAATTATCAAGAGAACATCTGAGTGTTGGTGTGCCCCTGGCTATCCATAAATACAATGGAAAAAATAACATGGTGTCGTCTGGTTTACTTAAAATGAGGAATTTGAAATTATTTATACGTTTACTTTAACTTTTGATAGTAAAGTATATTTGAGCAATTACATTTACTTTTGATACTTAAGTATATTTAAAACCACATACTTATAGACTTTTACTCAAGTAGTATTTTACTGGGTGACTTTCAGTTTTACTTGAGTCATTTTCTATTAAGGTGTCTTTACTTTTACTCAAGTATGACAATTGGGTGCTTTTTCTACCACTTACAATGCCACAGATGTCTAAAATTTTGAGGGAGCATGCAATTGGCATGCTGATTGCAGGAATGTCCACCAGAGCTGTTGCCAGATAATTTAATGCAATTTCTCTACCATAAGCCGCCTCCAACTTTGTTTTAGAGAATTTGGCAGTATGCCCAACCAGCCTCACAACTGCTGACCATGTGTATGGTGGTGTGTGGGCGAGCGGTTTGCTGATGTCAATGTCTTGAACACAGTACCCCATGTTAGTGTCAGTGTTATGGTATGGGCAGGCATAAGCTACGGAGAAGGAACAAAATTGCATTTTATCAATGGTACCATGACAAGATCCTGAGGCCCATTGTCCTGCCGACATCACGTCATGTTTCAGCATGATAATGCACAGCCCAATGTCACAAGGATCTGTACACAATTCCTGTAAGCTGAAAATGTCCCAGTTCTTCCATGTCCTGCATACTCACCAGACATGTCACCCATTGAGCATGTTTGGGAGGGCTGGATCTACGTGTACCACAGCTTGTTCCAGTTCCCGTCAATATACAGCAACTTCGCGCAGCCACTGAAGAGGAATGGGACAACATTCCACAGGCTCCCGAGTGGCTCAGCGGTCTAAGGTACTGCATCTCAGTGCTTGAGATGCAGTGCCTTAGATTCCAGGCTATCACAACCGACCGTGATTGGGAGTCCCATAGGGCGGCGCACAATTGGCCCAGCGTCGTCCGGGTTTGGCCGGTGTAGGCCGTCATTGTAAATAAGAATTTGTTCTTAACTGACTTGCCTATCTAAATGCCTATCTAAATAAAGGATAAAAAATGAACTATCAACAGATTGATCAACTCTATGCAAAGTAGAAGTGTCCTGGAGGAGGCAGCGGCAGATACCCTGTTCTCATGTAATGGGGTAGGGCCCAGTGCTGCCAATTTAGCAATTTTGTTGCTAGATTTAGCTACTTTTCAGACTACCCTGGCAACTTTTCTTTCAAACAGCACCTAGCAACACATTTAACTACTTTTAAAAACTTATTTGGAACTTTTAGCAACTTTTGAAAAGTGACTAAAACACTAAAATGCACACATTTTCTCTCTAAATGACACAAAAACGATTTTCTCTGTCACACACTCAGTCACAACACACGTGCCTGGCTGCAAAAGTGCATTATGAGTGATGTCAGCAGCAGGCGTTCAGCTCGTGCAAAGGCAGCACAACAACATTTACATTTTTTACATTTAGCAGACACTCAGAGCAATTAGGGTTAAGTGCCTTGCTCAAGGGCACATCGACAGATTTTTCACATTGTCGGCTCAGGGATTAGAACCAGTGACCTTTCGGTTACTGACACAACGCTCTTAACCACTAAGCTACCTGCCGCCCCAACCTGGAGAGAGATGCCTAACGCACACTTCATTATTTGAGTTAAGTTGCTTGTTCAATAAGATAGCATATATACCTTGTTATTAGCTTGTACCTATAATTGTTGATCAGTCAGGTAGCATGTTAACTAACTACCAATACACTGCTTGAAACTATAATTGTTCAGAATGTGTAGGTTAACTAGTTAATAAGAAAATAAATCAAATATAATTGTTCAATAATGTGTAATGTGTAATTGTTCAATAATTCAATATGTTATGTTTAAAAATAATAAAATATCTGATCATATAAAATGTTATGTGTTTATATTACTTTTACGAATACACATATGTGATAATAAACAAACAATCTTTTTCTCAGTGGTCAAGCCCTGCGTCCCGTACTGCTCAACCACTAGCCAACTGATTTTCCGGTTCGGACTAGGCTCGCGGGCCGCCGGCCGCGACGGGGAGACTCGTGGGCGGCGCACAATTGCCTCCAGCGCGGTCGAGGAGGGGAGGGATGGCTGGGTTGAAGCAGTGGGCATGGGTTTCCCGGGCAGGTGAGGTTTTGCCCCCCGCCGCGGGCGGTAAAAAAAAAATATATTTCTACCCACTTTGTGAATCCTCTGGATAAAAGCGTCTCTAAATGACTAAAATGTAAACTAACAAATGTCAAATCATATTTGTCGCTGAGATGGCCAGTCAATTTGATTCACGTTATTGTGTATTCTACGTAATGACGTCATTTTACGTTATTACGTAATGACTCCATCACGCCCACAATTCTTCACAATGAAGAAAGCGCCAGAACTGTGCAGTCAAGAAAATAACCTTTGTGTGTATTTATTACTACAGGTATGTAATAGCATGTTTAAACTTTATAATGTCGAAAGAACATGTCATACCATGCTAGTTAACACACCCGTTAAGGTATTGTAACGTTTGGTAAAGGTTTGATGTGTTATTTTTGAGTCAAACCGAGTGAGTGAAAGAACGTGATAAAAACGATTTTACAAGTCACATAGCTAGAGATTTTGGGTTTGTCTGAGTGAATGTACATACTTTTTCATGATATTTTCATAATTAATCAACTTATTAGATATTTCTGAGTTGGTTTATCATGTTTTTGGTTTTGTGTAAAATTCACATGCTGGTAAAATGGCGGCGCTCGCTCGGTCAGCGTCAACAGACTTCAGTGAGGACAGTGCGGGTGCATCAAATAGAGACAATTTCACGGTCGGACTACTGTTTTGAAGCTGAATGTAATGATTATCAGTTTTCTACATGTGTACTAATATTCAGACACATTCTGTTGTTTCTGTCTTTATCAATAAATGTTGCTATGGTGTGAACAGGAAATACAATTGTTTTTTTGATTGAAGTAATACAGTGAAGACAAGGTTATTCAGGAAAATAGTATAGTGCTGTCTAAAACAAACTGTAACCTTGTACTAAATGGATTTTGAGTCATTTATGCATTTATCTACTGTAGGTTAGGTATTAGCTCAAAAGTATTGTGGAGCTCCTCTTAATATAAACAGCACCGCACCCAAAATGAGTATTGGCACCTATTTCAGTCCAAGTCAAGCACTGAATTAGATAATTGAACAAGAAAAAAGTGAAAATATTTTTAGAGAATAAAGAAAGTGCCAGAACTGTCAACACTAACTTTTGTGTCTGTGCTCTCTATATTACTACTGGCCGATTCAGATATGTCTGATGCCGGTAACATCAACAGTGAGGACAAACCCAGCCTGCCTCTCTCCTTCCACACTGAGTCCAAACCTACAGTCACTGGGTCCTGATTGTGACAGTGGAGCCCAGTTTGCATCGCAATATCCAGAGATGGCATCAGTGAAGCTGGAAGACTGCAGTCAAACACTGGAGCTGAATGTCAACTTTAAAAGATGAAGAAGAGGAGGAGAAGATTGGGGAATCTGTTTCTCATGGTAAGAGCAGGTTCTATCTAATTAAGTTTGTTGGACACGATTTGGGGCACACACCTGTCTAGGTGTGTGCCTTTCCAGTGCATTCGGAAAGTATTCAGACCCCTGACTTTTTTGATATTTTGTTGCGATTACAGCCTTATTGTAAATAATGATTGTTTTTCCCCCTCATCAATCTACTCACAATACCCCCATAATGATAGCAAAACTGTTTTTGTTCAATTGTTACAAAAACATCTGAGCATCACATTTACAAAATGTCTTTCTACTCTGCGAGTGTCCTAAACCATATCCCCTTATCATAGGACTGTTTCACTAGTTAGCTGTTTGCAGCCTTTGAGGTGGGAAGTTCTTCATACTGAGCTTTAAACCAAATCATTCTTGTTTACTTCGACTGAGTTATCCAAAGAAACTTCCCTCTCCATTCTCTGATTTTGCTGTCCATTGCTCTCATTTTCTGATTTATTATTTTAACTGTAAAATCTATAATTTTCCAAATATTGCTTTGAAAGTCTCCCATCTTACTCGCTATTTGATCAGTGTTCAATGTCAAATAACATCTATATCACTCCACTAATTAAAAGTCTGGGTCCTGTTACCATCTGGGATGCATAATGCCATCTAAATCCTTTTACTAGTTTTGTATCCCTATAGAATAATGACACAGGGGAATGGTCATTTCAAAACAATATATCATATCCACATCCTGCTACATTGGGAACATGAGCAGAAACTAAAAATAGTCTACATGAGAATATGATTTAAATGTTTCCCAGTTGCATAATACTCACCTTTACCTCTGGTTCTGAGTCCTCCAAGGTTCCATGATTTGTCCTGAATGAATCTTCATTTCTTTCTACTCTCCGATAATATCTAAACCAGAGGAGCATCTAGATATGAGGGATCAAAGTGCAATTAAAGTCCCCTGCCATTGCTTTACCAGGAATGGAGACTATCAATAAAATACATTCTCAGAATTTGGGATTATCATCATTAACCATAAACATTAACCAATTATTCTCATTCAAAGAGTTCCCTGTATCTATTATCTACCACTTATCAGTTATAATATATCCATTTGAAGCAACAGATTTGTGAGTTAACCCATAACTCCATGAGAATGAGAGGAGAAACAGGATGCTACTACTTCCCTTGCCATCTCCTGCATCTTTAATAGCTCATCCCTTCCAAGTGAGTTTCTTGTAGGAACACATGATAATAAGTTGTTTAAGCCTATAATAACCTGTTTTAAGCTTGGATAGTTTACAAACTCCACGACATTCCACAAAGTAAATTTAAGTTTAGCATTTGAATCATTTAACAAAATTAAACATGAATACCCTATAGTAAAGCATATCTAAAAATCGTTTATAACCACAAACCGGAGTATTATTTTTATTGAGAAAATATATATCTTAAACAAACATAGATCTTTCCTAACATTAAAACACTGAACCCCATTCCACTGTCTCCCCTACCACCCATCACCTTCCTCTCCCACCTCCCCCTGATCGTAGGGTGCTTAGCCTCGTGGCCTGACTGATCCATTAAAGAGGAGCAGTCTAACCTAAGTGACGCTAAACAAAACAAAGTTATCCTCTTCTCTCTACCATTACTTCTCACAAACAAAACAAAATACATATCTTGAAATTATATGAAACTATCACAACAAAAAGGCCTCTCCAGCAAGGTGACATGTAAAATATCACGTAGTATTTGTTTGAAAAGTAGCAAAAATCTCCCCTACTATGCTAGTTAGTGAACCTAACTATTAGCGTTACAGTATGACCGTCCAAAATAGTGATAATCAATTTATATCCACAACACTTCTACTGGGTCTGCTGCCATAGCTACCATTTATCTCACTACTAAATTTAAGCCTATGTAAAAAAGAGATCATTAATTGTGCTACGTTACCAAAGCCCTTTGCACATATGTTAGGCTTGCCCTGAGTGTCAATCATTTTAGTCCAAATATATCAGGCCTCCATTCTTAAATGGAAGAGTTAACCACCAATACTTTTTTCTAGATCTGGCCGCCCGACAAACTAAGCAATCGGGGAGAAGGGCCCTTGTCCCGGGTAGTTCACCCAGAGGCCGGTGCTCACTGAGTTCCTCCTGGTGATGGGAATTCCAGAAGGGCACCATCTCTGCACACTCCACCAATCGCCTTTTGGTGGTGGTCGCGGAACCACTCCTCCTGAAAAGACACATACTCCCGCTGGGAGTTTCTAAAACACCTAAAAAGGACTCTCAGACCATGAAAACACGATTCTCTGGTCGATAAAAATTACATCACTCTTAGGAATCCTGCACCATCCCAACGGCGGCATGGTGGTGGCATCATCATCATGCTATGGGGAATGTTTTCTCAGTGGCAGGGACTGGGAGACTAGTCAGGATCGAGGGAAAGATGGCGGACAGTACGAGGGAACTAAAATTGTCTCGGCGACACTCCCATCTTACCTGACGGCTGGGGGATTAGAAACTCCCCAATGGTATGCCAATTGTACGTCATCCCAGACGACTTGAGGCTGTAATCACTGCCAAAGCTTCAACAAAGTACTGAGTAAAGTCTAATACATTTTTTATTTTTTATTATTATTATTTTTGCAAAAAATGGTTCATCCTACAAACAGGAATTTCCAATCTTTCCTTTTTATTCATTTTAAAATATATGTGTGTTTCGTTAAAACTTCCCCTGGCGTACTTTTTGCATTTTATTTCCTCTCAATTATAAAACTCTAATTATCATCAAAGTAGACATCATGCAAAACAAACCACTGCAATCTCCTGCCCCGTCATCTCTAGCTGTAACCTTTGATAAGTATTGTTCAATTTAAAATCTAATTAGCTATGGTGGCGTCATATTGAAAGGAGTAGTTAGAAATGTGTAGAAGGTTATCGTCTAGTGTATAAAGAGGATACGATCCTCCAGTTCAGAGAGATGAACCTGTTGAGATGAATTCACCTGCGTGAGACTCTTTGCTTATTCCAAGATATAATATTCTCGCCCATGGTGAGATTTGTAGAGAGAATGGATCCATATGTGTGTCATTAGTGGGGCGGGACTGTTGAGTTAGGTGAGAGGTAACTCTCTGGGGGACTCGTATATTATTTTTTCCTCTGTCCAGGGGGGGCGCGCTCGATTCGTGATTAGAGACGGAATTGTACTTGGTTGCTCTCCTAACGATGGCATTGAAAGGTATGGTTGTTTAAGTGTTGAGGATGTGCAGTTGAAATGGAAGATTCCAGTGTCTTACCTCGTTTATGAACGTGATCCATTGGCGTGGGGAAACGAGAATACTTATCTGTCATGCTTATTTTATGCATATTCTCTGCCAATAAGATCAAGGTAGGAAGTGTCAGTTATCCCGTGAAAGCATTTTGTTCCTAAAATATTACTTTTTAGGGGGTGAGTTTATCTGT
The DNA here is from genome assembly GCF_020615455.1 of Coregonus clupeaformis. Lineage (NCBI taxonomy): Eukaryota > Metazoa > Chordata > Actinopteri > Salmoniformes > Salmonidae > Coregonus > Coregonus clupeaformis. The sequence goes on along the minus strand of NW_025538426.1, from coordinate 179 downwards.
TGCAGCGGTGTGTAGGCGTGAGATGCCTAGATGTACAATGTGCAGGGAGGGCATGAGATGAAGGAATTGTGGTATCGGTGGAGAAAGTTCTGTGTGTTAGTTGTGGGGGTTGCTAGCGGGCTGGAGATCAGAAGTGTCAATGAAGAAAAGGCAGATTGTGAGTCCTCTATCTCAACTCT
>NW_025538425.1:0-19666 GCF_020615455.1 Coregonus clupeaformis | reverse complement strand
GCATTTTCCAGGCTACATATACAGTGGGGAAAAAAGTATTTAGTCAGCCACCAATTGTGCAAGTTCTCCCACTTAAAAAGATGAGAGAGGCCTGTAATTTTCATCATATGTACACGTCAACTATGACAGACAAATTGAGAAAAAAAAATCCAGAAAATCACATTGTAGGATTTTTAATGAATTTATTTGCAAATTATGGTGGAAAAATAAGTATTTGGTCACCTACAAACAAGCAAGATTTCTGGCTCTCACAGACCTGTAACTTCTTCTTTAAGAGGCTCCTCTGTCCTCCACTCGTTACCTGTATTAATGGCACCTGTTTGAACTTGTTATCAGTATAAAAGACACCTGTCCACAACCTCAAACAGTCACACTCCAAACTCCACTATGGCCAAGACCAAAGAGCTGTCAAAGGACACCAGAAACAAAATTGTAGACCTGCACCAGGCTGGGAAGACTGAATCTGCAATAGGTAAGCAGCTTTTGTTTGAAGAAATCAACTGTGGGAGCAATTATTAAGGGGAAATGGAAGACATACAAGACCACTGATAATCTCCCTCGATCTGGGGCTCCACGCAAGATCTCACCCTGTGGGGTCAAAATGATCACAAGAACGGTGAGCAAAAATCCCAGAACCACACGGGGGGACCTAGTGAATGACCTGCAGAGAGCTGGGACCAAAGTAACAAAGCCTACCATCAGTAACACACTACGCTGCCAGGGACTCAAATCCTGCAGTACCAGACGTGTCCCCCCTGCTTAAGCCAGTACATGTCCAGGCCCGTCTGAAGTTTGCTAGAGTGCATTTGGATGATCCAGAAGAGGATTGGGAGAATGTCAGATGAAACCAAAATAGAACTTTTTGGTAAAAACTCAACTCGTCGTGTTTGGAGGACAAAGAATGCTGAGTTGCATCCAAAGAACACCATACCTACTGTGAAGCATGGGGGTGGAAACATCATGCTTTGGGGCTGTTTTTCTGCAAAGGGACCAGGACGACTGATCCGTGTAAAGGAAAGAATGAATGGGGCCATGTATCATGAGATTTTGAGTGAAAACCTCCTTCCATCAGCAAGGGCATTGAAGATGAAACGTGGCTGGGTCTTTCAGCATGACAATGATCCCAAACACACCGCCCGGGCAACGAAGGAGTGGCTTCGTAAGAAGCATTTCAAGGTCCTGGAGTGGCCTAGCCAGTCTCCAGATCTCAACCCCATAGAAAATCTTTGGCGGGAGTTGAAAGTCCGTATTGCCTAGCGACAGCCCCAAAACATCACTGCTCTAGAGGAGATCTGCATGGAGGAATGGGCCAAAATACCAGCAACAGTGTGTGAAAACCTTGTGAAGACTTACAGAAAACGTTTGACCTGTTCATTGCCAACAAAGGGTATATAACAAAGTATTGAGAAACTTTTGTTATTGACCAAATACTTATTTTCCACCATAATTTGCAAATCAATTCATTAAAAAATCCTACAATGTGATTTTCTGGATTTTTTCTCATTTTCTCTGTCATAGTTGACGTGTACCTATGATGAAAATTACAGGCCTCTCTCATATTTTTAAGTGGGAGAACTTGCACAATTGGTGGCTGACTAAATATTTTTTTTCCCCACTGTATAACATAACATTTCATTAAGATGAGAGATGGTTTCAGTCAGTTACAATTCAGTCTGTCAGAGAGGAAGTGGATTAAAATCAGTTATTGGAGGTAATGTAAACTCACCAGTGGTTGTTGATGTGGTGGCTGGAGGGATATTAATGCCTGCAGGGAATAGACAGAGGGTTGGAAAACTGAGCACGAGCACTTCCTGTAAAGCCCTGTAGCCCCAAAATATGAGACTGTGTATTTTATTTAAGCGCTTCAAATCTCACTATTGTGTCATGCTGCCAACACCCGTTGATTTAAAAGTTATTTAGTGACATTTTAAGAGTAATTATCACCTCAATAGCAACAATGATAGTCATAATGATATTAGCTCTCATACAAAAAACGTGGTTTGGGCTTTTAGATGTCGGTAGTCATTTGTTTGAATGAGGAAGTACCAAACACATCCAAAACCATTCTGGTCGTGATCCACTCAAAATTCATCAATGAGCCAGGAGGCCCAAAGGTAAACTAGGGCTGACCCCAAAGATTTGATCAGTTTTACTCTTGACTTTTTGCTGTTTCTAGTATTTGCTAAATAATGTTTTAGCAAGGAGCACAAGCCACCAGCACAACACAACATTCCAGAGAGTGCCAAGGAAGCCCACAATGTGTCTGCTGCAGAGGGACAGGACAAATCCATTAGAACATTTGATCAGTCATAGTATTGACTTTATAACTAACATGCACTCTAAATAAACACTTTTGACATCATCTAGGTGCATCATGTGATTATAAACAACAATAAATAGGCAACGGTTAGCTACTTTCCTAAATTAAACAATGCATGGAATGAGTGTATAAAAAAGCTATATATATATATATATTTAAACAGTTATGTTCCAAAATCGTTCATTCTATGTCACTGATCTTCGTGAGTGATATTGTCGCAATTTAAGTTGAATTGAAGTGTGCAAGTTATTTTCTGACATTTATAGGCCAAGTTTTCAAACTTGCATTCCCACGCATTATTTCTGTAGAATAAGGAAGTAAAATCGATGAATATGTGCTAGTTAATTAACTACCAGCTATGCCTCTAAGACTAAGTGCTCTGCTATGCCTCTAAGATCTCTGCTTGTTTCATGTTATTTATAAGTATCACATGATGGTTTCAGTCTTTTACAATTCAGTCAGAGTTGAAAAGTGGATTAAAATCAGTTATTAGAGGTAATGTAATGTAAACTCACCAGTGGTTGTTGATGTGGTGGCTGGAGGGATATTAATGCCTGCGGGAATGACAGAGAGGTTGAAAACTGAGCACGAGCACTTCCTGTAAAGCCCTGTAGCCCCCAAAATATGAGATTGTGTCTTTTATTTAAGTGCTTAAAGTCTCACTGTTGTGTCAAACTGCCACCACCGGGGAATCAAGGTCAGCTAAATTAAATTCATATGTAAAATACTAACACAATCATCATTATACAAAGCAGATAAAGTCCTTACTCATCATGAACAGAAGCAGCACAATAACCTTTATTTGATTTCCCATTGTCACAAACTCCTTGTCCATTCCAATCTAGGAGAAAAAATGATTATCATCATCATCATCATATCCATGAATATCATTATCCTCTCCAATTTGTATTCACTGACATTTAACATTTTGCATTCTACAACCAAATATGTAAGATGAGCTCACCTGTTTCTGTGCATTCACCCGTTCTTCTGCGTAGTCCCGTTGGGTTGGCACTATAGGCTTATATGTACGACATATATATACTGTTAGGCAGGTGAGTAAGTTGTAATGTGGCATTGGGGCTGATCCCATATGACGTTTAATGCAGGTGTGGCAAGTGCATTCACATATTCCTTTTTTTTTTTTTTTTTGTTATCTTAGAACAGCTCACCTGTTTCTCTGCGTTCTCTCTTTCATCCATATAGTTGGCATTATGCGTATGTCTCTTAATCTTGAGCTACACTAGGGGAGTCAAGAAAACCGTAGTTTTTTTACCTGCTAAACTAGGGGCCCTATTTTCGGCCTGTGTTAAGGCAGTGCTAGTGTCCAACGCACGCTCTTTGGCAATTTCGACTTGTAAAAGCCTGCGCTCTACTATTCTCCAAACCTGGCGCCAGGGTTGGTAATTTACCTGTCTTATATCAGCTTGCTTGCGCTGAGGTGGGAGGGGTGGAAATATTTGAGATGTGTCCTTAAAAACGTGTGCCAATGTGCCAATTTCAAGCAGCGATACTGGTGATATTTAACACTCACCAAAAGCTGGTCTTAGTGGTAACACAATTGGTTTCGGCATCGATTTTGCCAGCGTAGGAACGCAATAGCCTAGTAGCCTATAACCAATGTTCTATTAAAATATCATGAGCAGTAAAACTGTCAACAGACATTCACGTTTTTCTTTATATTGGACATTATTTTTGTCCATGCAGCTTCTGTGAAAAGTTTGGACTCATTAGGCCTATGTGTGACACCCATTGAAAGAAAGGTGTCAGTGACTGTAGGAAGTCTGTTTAGGAACATCAAGGTATTACAATAGACAGCTTGCATCTTCCCCTTTCATCTGTTGGACCTACAGTGAGCTCCAAAGGTATTGGGACAATAAAACCTGTTTTGTTGTGTTGGCTCTGTACTCTAGCACTTTGGATTTTAAATGATACAATGACCATGAAGTACAGACAGTCAGCTTTAACTTGAAGGTATTTTCATCCATATCTGGTGAACCGTTTAGAAATTACAGCATTGTTTGTACAAAGTCCCCCATTATAGGGGACCAAAAGTATTGCGACAAATTCACTTATGTGTATTAAAGTAGTAAAAAGTATTTGGTCCCATATTCATTGCACGCAATGAGTACATCAAGCAAACTTGTTGGATGCATTGGCTGTTTGTTTTGGTTGTGTCTCAGATTATTTTGTGCCCAATAGAAACGAAATGGTAAATAATGTACTGTGTAATTGTGGAGTCACTTTCATTGTAAATAAGAATAGAATATGATTCTAAACACTTCTATATTAATGTAGATGGTACCATGACTACAGATAGTCCTGAATGAATCGTGAATAATGAGAAAGTTACAGATGCACAAATATCATACCCCAAGACATGCTAACCTCTCAATATCATTGGGGGGTTATGATATTTATGCCTCTAACTTTCTCACTCATCATTATTTATACAGGATTATCATCCACATTAATTTATACAACAGGTGGGTCTAATCCTGAATGCTGATTGATTAAAACTGCATTCCAGCTGGTGTCTATTTCACAAGTTACCACAGGCTAAATCTATGACGTTGAAATGCCTGAATGCGCAATCCACGGTCTCATCAACCCTGCCAGAAAATGTATAAACTTGATCTCCACTATAAAAAGCATCTAGACATTATCTTCCATTTCTTTTAGACAAGCATTTGGTTTTCAACAGCAGAGGTTTATATAAACCTTGCTGTCTGTCTCTCCCGACCTTTTTCAATATTGTTTCAATATTGAATTACGATCTCCACCATCCCATATAAAGCCAATGTGTCTGAAGGGACCGCAAATTTAGCTGGTTGTCATAGCAACTTATACAACTTTTTTTCATTTGACTGGCTAAATCGATACTTTGTTGCGAAAACTAAAACGGATGAGTGGCACATTTTTGAAAAATATTTTCGGCAGCATGACTATGGATGAATGGGAAAAAGAGATGGCAATAATACCCAGGTATGCAGATTTGGGGGATACTGCATTGAATGACCTAGAGAAAAGACGCAACGAAAAAAACACTGTTAAGAATACAAACTGGGCTGTGCGGTGCTTCGAGGGTGGCTAGCAGAGAAGAAAAATGTTGACTTCAAAACTGTCACTAAGGAAGAGTTTAACATCCTTCTCCGACAGTTTTATGGAAATGTAGAAATGGGAAGGGGGGAGTACAGTATAAGCAGCTACCTGGCCCTCTGGAGTGGGCTCAACCAGTTTCTAAATGACGCACTCATTGGTCGCAGCTTATGATGGACACTGAATGTACCACCTCGATTCATGCATTTCTGGGAAACATCAAACAGCTAAGAAGGCAAGGAAATTATATTACAAACAGCAACCCTCCCATCACCGATAAGGACATGGCCCAGCTCCAAAACTCCCAGGCTCTGAATCCCCGGTACATCAAGGGGTCTGGTTCAGAAAGTGTGGTTCGACCAGTTGCATCTGGGTCGAGGAGAAAAGAGGGAACAGACAACTAAAGCCCAACTCATTCCTCGTAAAAACAGATGAGAACGTTCTAGGGTATGTTGTTCATAGCCTGTTTGTGTTATTTCTAAGTTGCACTCATAATTAGGCTACTGGAAAACAATATTATAACACGCATTCCCTCTCTCAGATACGCCACTCTTGCATATAACGAGGCCACAAAGAATAATCTGGACCCAAGGGAGAGGGGCATGGAGTCCAAGAGTGGATTCATGTTCGAGCAGCAGAACCCACTATGCCCGGTGGCATCACTGGAGAAATATCTATCGAAATGCCTGGAGTAACGCCCTTGCATTTTATCTCCACCCAAGGAGAGGAGAGTGTATCGGGGACCCGATTGGTACACGTCAGAGCCAATGGGCTTGAACTATCTGGCAGCACTTCTACCTAGGATCTGCAGGGCAGCGGGAAAAACAACATACACAAATCACAGCATCAGGACCACGACAGGTCCAGAAACTGGCCAATGCTGGTTTAGAAGCAAGGGACATGATGTCAGTGAGTGGGCATCGGTGCGAAGGTTCGCTCCATAGCTACTGGCGTCCCTCACTGACTGACAGAAACGCTGGAGAAACATCCTGGCTGAAAACAAAGAGAGAACAGTGCAGCACCATCAACACCCAAAAGGCTGAAGCAAGGCAGCAGAAGTAGTAGCACAGACTACGCACAGATATTTCAACCAATGCACCATCCAGGGGAATGTACAGATAAATGTGACATACAAGAAGTAGCTATAGCTATGTCAGCTGTGGTGGATAACAAAGAGAATGTATGGTTTCATTTATTAAAATCAGCTCAAATGAATGTCATGGATTGCCTTTCTTTTGTCTGAACAGTGTTGTGACAAGAGAGCACATTTTCTCTGCCAGGCAAAGTCGCGCATCATAGGCTGATTGTTGGTCATTCCCAAAGCCAACACCTCCTTTGGCCGCCATTCCTTCCAGTTCTCTGCTAGCAAAGACTGGAACGAATTGCAAAATCTCTGAAGCTGGAGACTCTTATCTCCCTCTCCACTAACTTTAAGCATCAGTTGTCAGAGCACCTTACCGATCACTGCACCTGTACACAGCCCATCTGAAATTAGCCCACCCAACTACCTGATCCCTATATTGTTATTTATTTTTGCTCTTTTTGCACAGTATCTCTATTTTGCACATCATCTCTTGCACATCTAGCATTCCAGTGTTAATACTAATTGTAATTATTTTGCACAATATCCTATTTATTGCCTTACCTCCATAACTTGCTACATTTGCACACACTGTATATATATTTTCTGTTGTATTTTTTTGACTTTATGTTTTGTTTACCCCATATGTAACTCTGTGTTGTTGTTTTTATCGCACTGCTATGCTTTATCTTGGCCAGTCTGAGTTGTAAATGAGAACTTGTTCTCAACAGGCTTACCTGGTTAAATAAAGGTGAAATAAAAATAAAAAATAATAATAAAAATAAAATTTGTTATGGATGTATCCAAATAAATGTCAGTAGAAAATAGCTTAAACAAATGCAAATGCAGCTACTTTGCTGGCTGTTATTTCTGGCTGAACCTTTTGACGTAACTGTAAATTAGCTGTAGTTGGCTAGCTAGCAAGCAAGGGATAAGAACTTTCCCAGCCAGTATGGCTATGGAACATTTACAACGACGACTGGGTCGCGTCTATAGATACAGATCAAAAGACTGAATGACTGGGTCGTATCCATAAATACAGAACAAAAAGACTGAATGTCTGGTCGCGTCTCTAGCAACCCTAGATTTGTGTCGGGACTAAATCTTGTGGAAGGATGAAATAGTACGAATAAATTAATCAAAATAATGTTTTTATTGAAAATATGTCAATCATTATTTGAATATGTTGGTAACCCGTTGTATAAAAGTGATAATGCCCTCGAGCCGGTGTTTGTTGGATATATTGGCACGGATGTTGTTGGCCCGAGACAAAGTCGACTAAGGAAGTCTCAGGTTTTGCCCGCCTGAAGTAGAGTATCTCATGATAAGCTATAGACCACACTATCTACCAAGAGAGTTTTCATCTATATTCTTCGTAGCTGTCTATTTACCACCACAAACCGATGCTGGCACTAAGACCGCACTCAATGAACTGTATCACGGCCATTAGCAAACAGGAAAACGCCACATCAGTCACTGGCTTCATCAATGGCGTCGTCCCCACAGTGACTGTACGTACATACCCCAACCAGAATCCATGGATTACAGGCAACATCCGCACTGAGCTAAAGGGTAGAGCTACCGCTTTCAAGGAGCGGGACTCTAACCTAGAAGTTTATAATTATTCCCGCTATGCCCTCCGATGAACCATCAAAAAGTCAAAGTGTCAAAACAGGACTATGATCGAATCGTACTACACTGTGTAACGACGCTCGTTGGATGTGGCAGGCTTGCAAACTATTACAGACTACAAAGGGAAGCACAGCCACAGAGCTGCCCAGTGACACGAGCCTACCAGACGAGCTAAATTACTTCTATGCTCGCTTGAGGCAAGTAACACTGAAACATGCATGAGGCATCAGCTGTTCCGGATGACTGTGTGATCACGCTCTCCATAGCCGATGTGAGTAAGACCTTTAAACAGGTCAACATTCACAAGGCCGCAGGGCCAGACGGATTACCAGGACATGTACTCCGAGCATGCGCTGACCAACTGGCTGTTAGGCCTACTGCTGCTAGGTAGCTCTCTCTCTGCTCTCTCCCTCCCCTCTGTCTGTCCTTGATTGCAGGAGTGAAGTCTGGTGTGCGGGAGTCAGGGTTCCAGCTGCAGCTCATTCACCATAATCACCTCAGCCTTTAAGACCCGGTCAAACTTACCACTCATCGTCAGATCATAGTCAAGACGACCATATATTTGGAACCTGACTCCTGCCTCCGCTTCACTCCTGCCACCACCATCCTGCTCTATACTACCGGACCTCTCTTTTGGACTCACCACGGACACTAGGACATTACGGTACCACACCTGCCCCTGACCTGGATCTGTTACCCTCCCCTGTAACCTGGACTTGCTCATCCCCTATTATTGGAAACCTGGATTATTGAACATTTTAAATAAACCTGTTAAACCTTCTCTGGCTTGGTGTACTTGTCTGCATTTAAGTTCTAATACTGGTAAATCATAACAGTATGATCTGACCATCATGAACCGAGCAGACAGTAGCTCGGATACCACCCCAGAGTGCACTCAAATTTGGACTGCCATAGCCAATCAGGGCATTTTACTTGGCCAACATGATACCCTGTTTAAGACGATTGCTGAGGACAGTCAGGTGCTGCTTAATCGGGTTCAATTACTCACCAATCAAGTGTCTGCCCTTACTACCCCTTCAGCTCAGATCAGAGAGCCTTTTGTTCCTGCTCCAGAGCGCTATGACGGGGAACATGGGAACCTGTGGCGATTTTTTGACTCAATGCTCGTTAGTGTTTGATCAACAGCCCTCACCTACGCCTCAGAAAGAGCCCGTATTGCCTACCTTATCAACTCTACTAGCGGTTCCGCTCGTGCCTGGGGATCCGCGGTCTGGGAGAGTCAGTCGGACATTTGCAACGCTTACGTTGCCTTCACCACTGAGATGAGGAAGGTTTTTGACCACCCCGTACGAGGCAAGGAGGCTGCGAAAGCGGTTGTTTTCTCTTCGGCAGGGGCTCGCAGTGTGGCGGAGATGGCAGTGGAGTTTCGGACTTTAGCAGCAGTGAGTGGTTGGAATGACGAGTCATTACAAGGAGTGTTCATCAATGCTTTGTCTGAGATTTTAAAAGGATGAATTGGTGTCATATGATGAACCGCCTACGCTGGATAATCTTATTTCACTCACCATCAGGTTGGATAATCGGATTCGGGAGCGCCGCCGGGAGAGGGAGTGTTAGTTCCAAGCAACCTGTCTGTCATCAACAAACTCCTCCCGCATCTTCCCTACGGAGAAAGCCGTGTCTTCCCAGTCGATCACGAGGAGCACTGAACCCGCAGCCATGGAGGTGGGTGGTGCACGGTTGTCCTCAGAGGAGCGTGCACGTCGCATTCAGGCTCGGGTCTGCCTGTATTGTGAGGAAGCTGGTCATTTCGTTCCTTCCTGCCCAATTCGTCGGGGAAAAGGGCCGGCTCATCATTAATGGGAGAAGTTTTGGTGAGCCGAGCAGCGGATTCTTCCTCTTCTCCCCGCATTCTGCTCCAGGCATCCCTCCAGTGGCAGTTCCAGAATCTCTCTGTTAGTGCGCTGATTGACTCTGGTGCAGAACGAAAGCTTTTTGGATAGAGAGTGGGCTCAACAAATGGATTTGGAGACTGTTCCTATGGACTGTCCGCTGCAGGCTAAGGGTCTGAATGGACAATTGTTGACCCATATTACCCATCAGACTGTTCCTGTTTGTCTTAGAGTGTCGGGAAATCATCAGGAGAACATTCAATTCCCATATTATCGACTGCCCACAGACCCCTCTGGTCCTTGGTATCCCCCTGGCTCATAAGACACAATCCACACATTGATTGGGTGACAGGTAGAATTGTTTCATGGAGCACATTTTGTCATGTGAATTGTTTGTGTTCTGCTCTGACTCCTGCCAGTACTGTGCCTCGACCTCCACTGGAGTCCATGGATCTTTCTAATGTTCCTGACGTGTATCATGACCTGGCATCCGTTTTCTGCAAACACAGAGCTACTTCTCTTCCTCCTCACCGGCCTTACGACTGCGCCAGTGACCTCCAGCCAGGAGCCCCGCTCCCCCAGCAGTCGCCTGTACAATCTCTCCCGGCCGGAGACGGAGGCTATGGAGAACCACATTCGGGGACTCCTTGGCGGCAGGTGTTATGCGTCCCTTCCTCGTCACCTGTAGGAGCGGGATTCTTTTTGTTGCTAAGAAGGATAAGACCCTCAGACCCCTGTATTGATTACCGTGGACTTAACAACATCACCATTAAGAACAAGTATTCTCTGCCTTTGATTAATTCTGCTTTTCCCCTCCTTCATGGTGCTACCATCTTTACTGAGACTGGATCTACGAAATGCGTATCACCTGTGCGCATTCGTAGGGGTGATGAATGGAAGACTGCCTTCAACACACCCTTGGGACATTTTGAGTATCTGGTTATGCCTTTTGGGTTGTCTAATGCCCCTGCTGTTTTTCAGGCACTAGTCAATGATGTCCTTCGGGACATGTTGAATCGGTTTGTTTTTGTCTATCTGGATGATATCTTGATTTTCTCAGAGTCCTCCCAGGAACATGAACTGCATGTGCGCCAGGTGTTGCAAAGGTTGTTGGAGAACAAACTGTTTGTGAAGATGGAGAAATGTGAATTTCATGTGTCTGAGACCTCTTTTTGGGTTACATCATCGCTCAGGGGGGAGTTGCCGGATGGACCCAGCTAAGATCTCTGCTGTCACGGACTGGCCAGCCCCTCTACCCGCAAAACAACTTCAACGATTTCTGGGGTTTTGCGAACTTCTATAGGAGGTTCATCAAGGACTACAGCCGCATTGAGGGGCGCCACTCACCGCTCTCACCTCCATCTCACGACCGTTCGCTTGGAATGAAGGGGCCAATCAGCGTTCGAAGAACTGAAACATCGCTTCGCCTCGGCTCCCATTCTGATGCAGCGACCCCGACCGCCAGTTTGTCAGTGGAGGTGGATGCATCCGACACTGGGGTAGGTGCGGTGTTGTCACAGCGTTCTCCTGAAGATAACAAACTGCATCCCTGTGCTTTTCTCTCAAGGAAACTTTCTCAGGCAGAGGAATTATGATGTTGCCGTGAACTGCTTGCCGTTAAGCTGGCTCTCGAGTGGCGACATTGGTTGGGGCGAACAACCCTTCATCGTTTGGACGGATCATAAGAATCTGGCTTACCTCCAGTCAGCGAAGCAGCTCAACCCCGTCCAAGCCAGGTGGGCACTATTTTTTGGGAGATTCAATTTTCTCTGTCTTACCGTCCTGGGTCACGCAACGTCAAGCCTGACGCCCTGTCTCGTGTTCATTCGGCTGTTGATACTGGTAGTAACCCTGAACCCATTTTTGCCTCCTACCTGCAGTATGCGGTCGTCACATGTGACATCGAGGGATTGTTAGACAGGCTCAACATCATCAAGCTGACCCTGGGAGGGGTCCTCCCTAACCGGATGTTTGTCCCTGAGTCTGCTCGCTCCCAGGTACTTCAGTGGGCTCACTCGTCTCCCCTTACCTGTCACCCTGGGAGTTTCGCGGACCCTTGACTTTGTGCGGACGGAAGTTCTGGTGGGCCACGATGGAGGCGGACACTCGAGCCTTCATTGCTGCTTGTACGGTCTGTGCAGAAGTAAGAACTCCACCCAGGCCAGCGCTGGTCATCTCACGACCTCTACCTATACCCAGCCGGCCCTGGTCGCATATCGCTATGGATTTTGTCACTGGACTTCCCCCTGCGTCTGGAAAGACTGTAATTCTTCACGGTGATTGATCGTTTTTTCTAAGTTCGCTCATTTTTGGCCCTACCTAAACTGCCCACTGCCAGAGAGACGGCTGATATTTTGGTTGAACATGTGTTCCGCTCTCATGAGTCTACCCACGGATATTGTCTCTGACAGGGGGTCCCCAGTTTGTCTCCCAGGTGTGGAAAGCTTTCTGTAAAGCTTTGGGCATTACATCCAGCCTGTCCTCTGGATATCACCCCCCAGACCAACGGGCAAGCCGAGAGAAGCGAACCAGGAGATGGAGACCGCTCTTCGCTGTGTCACAGGGTCTAACCCTGGGTCATGGGCTCCATGCTCCCCTGGGTGGAATATGCTCATAACACCTTGACTAACGCTTCCTCTGGTTTGTCTCCTTTCTGTGTGCTCTGGGTTATCAACCTCCCTGTTCCCTTCTCAAGAGAGGGAACTGGCGGTACCCTCGGTGCAGTCCCACATGCGCGCTGCTTCGAGGTCTGGAGGAAGGCCAGGGTAGCTCTGTCCGAGCTTCGGCGTACATGCAGAGGCAAAGCCAACCGTCACCGGTCCCAGGCTCCCGGTTACTCTCCTGGTCAGAGGTATGGCTGAAGTCACGGGACCTTCCATTGAAGGTGGAGTCTAAGAAGATGGCGCCTCGTTTTATAGGACCGTTCAAGATACTGTCTATTGTTAACCCCTGCGCGGTTCGCTAAGCTCCAGCTTCCTGCCTCCCTACTGGGTTCATTCCACCTTTCATGTTTCCCAGATTAAGCCTGTGTCGGTTAGCCATCTGTGCCCGCCTCTCGTCCCCCTCCTCCGCCCCAGGATCGTGGGGTGGGGGTCCGGTCTACACTGTCCGTCGACTTCTGGATGTTCGCCGCCGGGTGCGTGGTTTCCAGTACCTGGTGGATTGGGAGGGTTATGGTCCTGAGGAACGTTCCTGGGTGCCCAGGAGCTTCATTGTGGATCCTGCTCTGGTCGAGAGTTTCATAGGTTACATCCCGATAAACCCGTCGGCCGCCAGGTGGCGTCCGTGAGGGGGCACTGTTAGGCCTACTGCTGCTAGGTAGCTCTCTCTCTGCTCTCTCCCTCCCCTCTGTCTGTCCTTGATTGCAGGAGTGAAGTCTGGTGTGCGGGAGTCAGGGGTTCCAGCTGCAGCTCATTCACCATAATCACCTCAGCCTTTAAGACCCGGTCAAACTTACCACTCATCGTCAGATCATAGTCAAGACGACATATATTTGGAACCTGACTCCTGCCTCCGCTTCACTCCTGCCACCACCATCCTGCTCTATACTTCACCGGACCTCTCTTTTCCGGACTCACCACGGACACTAGGACATTACGGTACCACACCTGCCCCTGACCTGGATCTGTTACCCCCCTGTAACCTGGATTTGCTCATCCCTATTATTGGAAACCTGGATTATTGAACATTTTTAAATAAACCTGTTAAACCTTCTCTGGCTTGGTGTACTTGTCTGCATTTGGGTTCTAATACTGGTAAATCATAACACTGGCAAGTGTCTTCACTGACATTTTCAACCTCCCTGTCTGAGTCTGTAATACCAATATGTTTCAAGCAGACCACCATAGTCCCTGTGCCCAAGAACACTAAGGTAACCTGCCTAAATGATCACTGCGACCCGTAGCACTCACGTCTGTAGCCATGAAGTGCTTTGAAATGCTGGTCATGGCTCCATCAACACCATTATCACGGCCCAGTACATCACTCTGGGGCCAAGCTTCCTGCCATCCAGGACCTCTATACCAGGCAGTGTCAGAGGAAGGCCTAAAAATGGTCAAAGACTCCAGCCACCCTAGTCATAGACGGTTCTCTCTGCTACCGCACGGCAAGCGGTACCGGGCGCCAAGTTCTAGGGTCCAAGAGGCTTCTAAACAGCTTCTACCCACAAGCCATAATACTCCGGAACATCTAATGAAATGGCTAACCAGACTATTTGCAAATGTTTTTATCAAACTGAAACTGAATAAAAACTAGTAAAATCAAGTCTGAAAAATGTACTGACACTATACTGAATTTCAAATCAAATCTTTAAAAACAAATAGAAATAAATCCTATAATAGCCTTGCTGTACTCTACTCACTCTACTGTATTGTACTGTATTGTACTGTACTCTGTTGTGCTCTACTCACTGTACAGTACTGTACTGTACTGTACTCAGTGAGAGACAAAGGCAGAGAGGGAGGTTGTCCAGACTCACTATTTTAACACTCTTGGTTTGACCACCAGATGACAGAAAGACAAAGAAAACAGAGTTATGAGCTGAACATAATAGTATGCCAGTGGGAAGGGATCACAGAGGTAGGTGACCCAACTGTAGTTTTTGACTATTATGATTTCCCCATTGTAGCCAATTCAGTTGCAGTAAGTCCATTCGGTATTTTGGGGTAATTCCGTTACCAATTTGGTAACGGAATTACAAGTTTTAATCATTAATAATTCATAAACAAAATTGATATCAGTAAAATCACTACAACTAATTGGTAAGTCTCACCGTTACTTCTGTGAACTTTCATTATCCTCAAGCTCTTCATTAGGAAGAGAAATTAGAAAATATCTTTCAAATATGTGTGTTTTTGGTAATGGAATTACAATGCACAAGGCAATATTTCTTAAACTTACAGAATGTAAACAATTTCTCCTAAATTAAATTAAAGTGTTGATATTAGTTGTGGAGGGGTTTGTACATCAACATCATTTTGTTATGATGTATTTCTGATACCTTTTAAGACTTTTTATGGTAGATGTTTTTCTAAGACCCCTTTTCCATCTGTTTATCCAGAAATCAAAGCCTTTACTTATGCCTAATTTATAAGATGGAAAATGGTAGAAAAATGTATCTATGCCTTCATTTCACCAAAAATACAGTCTTAGCATTCATTTGACACCAAACATGTTGGTGCTCATGAGTCTTTTTTTCAATTAAGGTAAATAAGGTGGAATGTACTGTAGCTACAATGACAAAGGATAATATTTTTGTTAAGAAACCTGACATTTATGGATGACAGCGAAGTGACATACACTGCAGGTGTGTCAAAATGAATGATGGATTAGAGCAGGGGTATTCAACTCTTACCCTATGAGGTCCGGACCTGCTGGTTTTCTGTTCTACCTGATAATTAATTAAACACTACACCTGGTGTCCTGGGTCTATGTCAGTCCCTGATTAAAGGGGGAACAATGAAAAAATGCAGTGGAACTGGCTTCGAGTTCCAGAGTTGAGTTTGAGGGGATTAGACAGTACACAATGAGTGACAGATTATTTTGTAGGGCGTGTCGAAGACCATTGTCATCATGCCTAGCCAGAATGCAAACTGGAAAAACACCCGTTGCCCTAACCAGATGTAAGTGAGATGTGTGGTAGTAGAAAGGCTCAGAATGATCTACTGGGTGTGAGAACTAGATCTACACACCATGACTGCTGCCATTGGACTTCCACTCCCCTCCATATCTAATTGGACAGTGAAGCCAAAATTTAAAATGTGTCTCTATATTCCAGCATTTTGGATTTGAGACCAAATGTGCCATATGAGACGAACAAAACATTTTCCATTTCAATCATTAAGTAGACACTCTTATCCAGAGTGACTTAAGAGTAGTGAGAGTGCATACATTTTCATACTTTTTTGTACTGGTCCCGTGTGAGATCGAACTTCTCAATAAGAAGTCCCTTTTTATTGGAGGGCATTTTCATACATACAGTGGGGAAAACAAGTTTTTGATACACTGCCCGATTTTGCAGGTTTTCCTACTTACAAAGCATGTAGAGGTCTGTAATTTTATCATAGGTACACTTTCAACTGTGAGAGACGGAATCTAAAACAAAAATCCAAAAATCACATTGTATGATTTTTAAGTAATTAATTAGCATTTTATTGCATGACATAAGTATTTGATACATCAGAAAAGCAGAACTTACATATTTGGTACAGAAACCTTTGTTTGCAATTACAGAGATCATACGTTTCCTGTAGGTCTTGACCAGGTTTGCACACACTGCAGCAGGGACTTTTGCCCCACTCCTCCATACAGACCTTCTCTTCCAGATCCTTCAGGTTTGGGGCTGTCTCGCTGGGCAATACGGACTTTCAGCTCCCTCCAAAGATTTTATGTTGGGTTCAGGTCTGGAGACTGGCTAGGGCCACTCCAGGACCTTGAGATGCTTCTTTCGGAGCCACTCCTTAGTTGCCCTGGCTGTGTGTTTTGGTGTCGTTGTCATGCTGGAAGACCCAGCCACGACCCATCTTCAATGCTCTTGACTGAGGTGGGAGGTTGTTGGCCAAGATCTCGGCGACATGGCCCCATCCAACTCTCCCTCATACGGTGCAGTCGTCCTGTCCCCTTTGCAGAAAAGCATCCCCAAAGAATGAGATGTTTCCACCTCCATGCTTCACGGTTGGGATGGTGTTCTTGGGGTTGTACTCATCCTTCTTCTTCCTCCAAACAGGGCGGAGTGGAGTTTAGACCAAAAAAGCTCCTATTTTTGTCTCATCTAGACCACATGGCCTTCTCCCATTCCTCTTCTGGATCATCCAGATGGTCATTGGCAAACTTCAGACGGAGCCTGGACATGCGCTGGCTTCAGCGGGGGGGACCTTGCACGCCGCTGCAGGATTTTAATCCATGCGGCGTAGTGTGTTACTAATGGTTTTCTTTGAGACTGTGGTCCCAGCTCTCTTCAGGTCATTGACCAGGTCCTGCCGTAGTTCTGGGCTGATCCCTCACCTTCCTCATGATCATTGATGCCCCACGAGGTGAGATCTTGCATGGAGCCCCAGACCAGGGAGTGATTGACCGTCATCTTGAACTTCTTCCATTTCCTAATAATTCAGCACAACAGTTGTTGCCTTCTCAGCCCAAGCTGCTTGCCTATTGTGCTGGAGCCCATCCCAGCCTTGTGCAGGTCTACATTTTTATCCCTGATGACCTTGCACAGCTCTGGTCTTGGCCATTGTGGAGAAAGTTGGAGTCTGCTTGATTGAGTGTGTGGACAGGTGTCTTTTATACAGTTAACGAGTTCAAACAGGTGCAGTTAATACAGGTAATGAGTGGAGAACAGGAGGGCTTCTTGAAGAAAAACTAACATGTCTGTGAGAGCCGAATTCTTACTGGTTGGTGGAGTGATCAAATACTTACAGTGGGGAAAAAAGTATTTAGTCAGCCACCAATTGTGCAAGTTCTCCCACTTAAAAAGATGAGAGAGGGCCTGTAATTTTCATCATAGGTACACGTCAACTATGTACAGACAGAATGGAATATTTTCTCAGAAAATCACATTGTAGGATTTTTATGAATTTATTTGCAAATTATGGTGGAAAATAAGTATTTGGTCAATAACAAAAGTTTCTCAATACTTTTGTTATATACCCTCTTGTTGGCAATGACACAGGTCAAACGTTTTCTGTAAGTCTTCCACAAGGTTTTCACACACTGTTGCTGGTATTTTTGGCCCATTCCTCCATGTCAGATCTCCTCTAGAGCAGTGGGATGTTTTGGGGCTGTGCGCTGGGCAACACGGACTTTCAACTCCCTCCAAAGATTTTCTATGGGGTTGAGATCTGGAGACTGGCTAAGGCCACTCCAGGACCTTGAGAAATGCTTCTTCACGACCACTCCTCGATTGCCCGGGCGTTGTGTTTGGGATCATTGATCAGTGCTGAAAGACCCAGCCACGTTTCATCTTCAATGCCCTTGCTGGATGGAAGGAGGTTTTCACTCAAATCTCACGATACATGGCCCACCATTCATTCTTTCCCTTTACACGGATCAGTCGTCCTGGTCCCTTTGCAGAAAAACAGCCCCAAAGCATGATGTTTCCACCCCCATGCTTCAAGCAGTAAGGTATGGTGTTCTTTACGGATGCAACTCAGCATAGTCTTTGTCCTCCAAACACGACGAGTTGAGTTTTTACCAAAAAGTTATATTTTGGTTTCATCTGACCATATGACATTCTCCCAATCCTCTTCTGTATCATCCAAATGCACTCTAGCAAACTTCAGACGGGCCTGGACATGTACTGGCTTAAGCAGGGGACATGTCTGGCACTGCAGGATTTGAGTCCCCTGCGGCTGGTGTGTTACTGATGGTAGGCTTTGTTACGCTTTGGTCCAGCTCTCTGCAGGTCATTCACTAGGTTCCCCCGTAGTGGTTCTGGGATTTTCGCTCACCGTTCTTGTGATCATTTTGACCCCACGGGGTGAGATCTGACGTGGAGCCCACAGATCGAGGGAGAGCTTATCAGTGGTCTTGTATGCCATTTCCTAATAATTGCTCCCACAGTTGATTTCTTCAAACCAAGCTGCTTACTTGCAGATTCAGTCTTCCCAGCCTGGGTGCGGTCTACAATTTTGTTTCTGGTGTCCTTTGACAGCTCTTTGGTCTTGGCCGCCGGCTGGAGTTTGAGTGTGACTGTTTGAGGTTGTGGACAGGTGTCTTTTGTACTGATAACAAGTTCAAACAGGTGCCATTCATCATAGGCTTATTGGAGATCAGAGGAGCCTCTTAAAGAAGAATAGTTACAGGTCTGTGAGTAAAGAATCTTGCTTGTTTGTAGGTGACCGTGCTTATTTTCCACCATAATTTAGCAAATAAATTCATTAAAAATCCACCAATGTGATTTTCTAGATTTTTTCTTCTCCAATTGTCTGTCATTACAGACAGGACGTGGTACCTATAATGAAAATTCAGGCCTCTCTCATCTTTTTAAGTGGGAGAACTTGCACAATTGGTTGGCTGACTAATACTTTCCCCCCACTGTATTCATGCAATAAAATGCAAATTAATTACTTAAAATCTTACAATGTGATTTTCTGGATTTTTGTTTTAGATCCGTCTCTCACAGTTGAAGTGTACCTATGATAAATTATCCCTCTACATGTTACGTAGGTAAACCTGCAAATATGGCAGTTTCAAATCACCATTTGTTCTCCCCCCATCTGTTCTGTTTTACCAGACAAGAAAGCATTTCATGTATCTAGTCCCACCCCATGTGAAGAAGTATTTGGACAAATTCACTTATAATGTATCAAAGTAGTTAAGTGTATTTTTGGTCCTGCATAATACTTAGACTAAAACCAAATAACTATGTAGGAATTATATAATATCGTGACATCCATACAGTTTTCTTGACTGTGTCCAGCTCAAATAATTCACTGTAATGAAAGCTAGACAGTCAGGGATCATCGAAAATTCCAAAACACGAGGATAGACTATTATTTTCACATTTTGACAATGAGGAAATACAACCAATATTCTTTGACCTCCAGACCTGGGTGAAGACCGAATGTGGCTCCCGGGCAAAAACGTTTTGACACACCTGCTGGGTGAGGGGGCAATTCTAAGGTGAGGGAGAGAGGCTTCCTAGACCAGGAGGAGGAGGATGAGGATGACCCTGGAGAGTACAGG
>NW_025538424.1:0-19691 GCF_020615455.1 Coregonus clupeaformis | reverse complement strand
TAAAAAACAAATTGGGATGCACTGCACAGGGCTTCAGCACTCCAAGTTGGTGATCTGGAACAAAACTGAGCACCTAGAAATCGAAGTACCCTACGACCAAGGCTTTGTCCAGGGGCATATCATAAGGCTGCGCACATTCTACTTTGCCCACATGCTCCCGAAAATTGTTGATGATTTTGTTGAGGGAAGGTTACAGTTCTCCAGTAAATATCTCAGCATTTTAAAACCAAAATAAACTGCCTTATTTAGGTCATGCCCACAGGAGCCAACAGATGTCCATTGATTACATGATCTCTTTATGCTGTGCAATATATCAGTGTGCCTACTGTTTGAGTGAAAATAAAGTTAGATGTAATTTCAATCCTTAGAGTGCTACAATTTATTTTAACACAGTTCATAATTCATAGTAAGCTCATACTGTACATAAATAACACTGGATTAATTAATTGTTTTGAGGAAACTAAACAAATGGCTTCAACAAGAAAGATTGTGTGTTTAATCTTAACAGGTATTAAAAAGTAAAATACAATACAGCCCACACAATTACATCACTATGAAAATATTCATATATAATATTTAAAAATACAATGCACGCAGTATTTGTTGTGTTTATCTGTATTTAATAGGGGTGTAACGATTCGTTTTAACAACGATTCGATTTGTATCACGATTCGTGGTTGTCGATACGATTCAAGGACGATATTGGTTCATTTAGAACGATACGATCCGAAACGATTCAGTGACTTGAAATCGATTCAGTAACCTTTTAGCCAAAAATTCAACCAGTGTGACTGAAATAAATACCTGGTAACCAGTTGCATTTTAATGGCTGGCAATAGTCTTGATATTTTTAACAGTGTTTCATGCCTCCATGCAGACCATCTGGTATTATGAAACTTACCCATACCTACGTTGACAGCAGCCCCGTCTGTGCACACATCCAAGCCTGTGTCCTGGAAAAGTCTCACAAGTCCGTCTGTTATGGCCTGTGCGGTTCGGTCAGCACCCAATTCAATCAGTCCAATAAAGTCCGAAGTAAACTCTCCGTTGCTGGACACAGACACAATGTAAACTATTTCCTGCTCAGTTTTTGTGATGTCCTCAGATCCATCAAAAAGCATTCAGTAAAGGAACATCCTCAGAATAGGAAGACATGGGACGTGCGTGTTTAGCTTTATGCATTTATTCTCGGCTAGCTTTTAGCAATGGCTTGCGCCACATTCGTGTGCTCCTTGCTCTTTTCATGTTGGTCAAATAAAGGATGGTTGAAATTCTTTGAGCCTTTATAAAATGCACCTGTTTTGTCTGCTAGATGTGGATTTGAGCGGCAAATCTTGCACCACATTTCAGTGCGCTCATCGTTAGCTTCATCGTTAGCTTGGAGCCACTTTTCCGAAAAAAGTATTTTCTTCGGCTCTGGCTCCAGTTGGCGTTTCTTTGTAGGTGGCGAAACGCCAAAAAGGCTGCTTAATGTCTGTTGCTTTTTGGACATCCCTGACAGTAGTTGACAAGCAACATGTCATGTATAAGGTTAGATGAGAAGATCGGTCAAGTACGCAAAGGCGCGTAGTAACACAAGTGGCATTACGCATTCCTGATTTTTGTCGCGCTTGCGTATCTGCGTACCAGTTATGTGCACCCCTGCATATAAAGTCTGACGTGCTTAAATCCAATGGGTTATTTCCTAGTATCGATACAATCGATGTATTACATTTTAAAACGATGTTAGATCGATATATGTTGTCCAAAAGGCCAACTCGCCGCGCACAGATCGATGTAGTTGGATCATATGAATATAAATCGATACATCGATGTAGTAGATGAATCGTTACACCCCTAGTATTTAATGAACAACATGGCTGGGTGTTGGTAGACAGGGACACAGGGCAAGATTCTAAACCTCACTGATCAGTGGACTCTTCAGGTTAACTAGGCCAGCACAGATGGTTAAGATGTTGTCCAGTTTCGGTGCCATGCTGATGGGAACATTCTGGGATAAAATCTTAAACACCTTCAGTCTCTGGATTGCTCTTTCCACATGTATGCAGACATTGGCTACTCGCCTGGTGCGTGTCGTCTCCTCATTGGTCAACTGATTGCGCCTGTAGGTGAAAGCAGGGATGTTCAAACTGACATTTACATTTTAGTCATTTAGCAGACGCTCTTATCCAGAGCGACTTACAGGAGCAATTAGGGTTAAGTGCCTTGCTTAAGGGCACATCGACAGATTTTTCACCTAGTCAGCTTGGGGATTAGAACCAGCGACCTTTCGGTTACTGGCACAACGCTCTTACCCACTAAGCTACCTGCCGCCCCTTCTCTCATCACCCTTCTCTCATCAAGCAAGTCTCGAATGGTGAACCCACAGTCCGCCATGACCTCATCACCAGCCCTCAGATAGTCTAGGAACCCACTGTCCATGGTGATAAACTTATCGCTGCTTCTGCCAGCATAGGCATCAGATATAAACATGATTAGCCCATTAGGGGCCACAGCGACGAGATATTTCACAGTGTTGCGTGATTTATACTGGCTGAAAGTGTCACTCCTTGAGTCGTGGTTTGTGGCTCTCTGCATGGCACTTTCGGCACAGTCAATGATGCAGGTGGTTCGAGGGTAGTTCCTCTGAAATGACAAGGGCATGGTGGCACGAATGGTCTCTCTTGGAAGCCAGGGGATCAGGACTTTGAACTGTTCACCCATCACGTCAATCCAGTGACTAATCACAATGCTTGCCATGGATGTAGACACATTGAAGCGGTGAGCAATATCTCCTAATATTAGGTTTAGTTTTAGTTTCATCAACGTCATAAGTATTTGGTCAACAACAGGAAGGGTAATTGATGGCTTACTGAAAGGCAACAACACCGTCACCAGGGTGAAGAATTGAACCATAAGCACTCCTGTATACAGCCGGGACCTAGCATCATCAATGACCGTGGTGCTGGTCACAGTAGGACCCATTTCTGCCTCGCACTGTGTGGCCTTGTCTACTTTAACAGACTGTGTTGTTGAACAGTAAATGTGATCAATATGTGACAGATCCTCCCATTGGGTCTGGGCATCTCGAAATTTTGGTGTAGCAGGCTCGGCCTCACAGACAGGCTGACAGGTTTCTGGAGCATCTAAAAAGTGGAAGAGAACATGGATGGAGCAAAATTAATGCAGGCATAGAGTCCTCTCACTACAAACATCACAATGGAAAAATGTGTACTACAACATTGCACTCACACGCACACACACAATCATCATCACAACAGCCTGCCACCTTGCATTGTATTTATGATGTAGACTAAGGCACACGCAGGCAGGCACACACACACACACACACACACACACAATTAATGATGTAGCTATCGTGGGCATTGTTTGTCCCATCTCCAAAACAATCAACTGCCTTAGCAAAATACCAGTAGCAATGTTAATGTATGACAACTTCTTCATAATTAACAGTATTGTCAGCTTCATAGCTAAAGTTGCTGAACTTACCCTCAGATTCAAGTCTGCGTTTCTTTATCTGGGGGGAGGCAGTGGTCCGCTGGGTGAGTTGACGCCTCTTTGGCTGGGGAGGGCGATTGTATCCCAACCACAACTCTGGGAAAGGATTATCCTTGGTAGGTTTTTGGTCAACAAAGTGATAGGAACAAACAAAAACGTTGAGGGGTGGTTTATTTAGATTCAATGCCTTCAGCCAGGTCCTTGATTCCGAGTCAGTATCAGGCTTGCGAAAAAATTTAAACAATGGAGCGCATGGACATTGCCTCTTTGTAGCTGGTTTGTGGTCGTAGCACTCTCTATCTAACCACTCATTCAGGTGCTTTCACAAGTTTTTGCAACCAACTACCGCACACGTCGTTCCCGAACCACTTTTCTTCATGTTGTAATTGTAATTTTTATATCCTCTTTGTCACTGCGATATCAGTGCTTTGTCGGCACAATGGAGCTAGCTAGCAAAACAAACCCAGCCCGGCAGAACGGAAGTGGATTGCATCGACGGGAGGAGTTCAGGAAGTAGAGCGGAAACGGCTCAAAAACTTGTGTATAAGAACTCCCCCTTGTTCTGCCACCAACTTGCGCCCATCCCCCTCTTGCAGCTATGTTTGTTAACACAGAAAGGGGTCTATGGCGTCTCAAAATGGACAAACCGTACTACTGCCGTTTTTTCTCGTTTTTCAAGCAACGGTCTTTAAGGGAATATGCGAGCACAGTGTCTGCAACACCACTAAGCAAGGGGCACCACCAAGCAAGCGGCACCATGAAGACCAAGGAGCTCTCCAAACAGGTCAGCGACAAAGTTGTGGAAAAGTACAGATCAGTGTTGGGTTCTAAAAAAATATCAGAAACTTTGAAAATTCCACGGAGCACCGTTAAATCCATTATTAAAAAATGCAAAGAATATGGCACCACAACAAACCTGTCAAGAGAGGGCCACCCACCAAAACTCACGGACCAGGCAAGTAGGGCATTAATCAGAGAGGCTGAATAGTTATGCACGCTCATGTTCTGTTTTTCTTTCTTGTTTCTTGTTTGTTTCACAAAAACATTTTTTTTTCATCTTCAAAGTGGTAGGCATGTCGTGCAAATCAAATGATACAACCCCCCCCAAAATCCATTTTAATTCCAGGTTGTAAGGCAATAAAATAGGAAAAATTATTTGAGCTGTTCTTGCCATAATATGGACTATCTTCTGTATACCACTCCTACCTTGTCACAACACAACTGATTGGCTCAAACACATAAAAAGGAAAGAAATTCCACAAATTAACTTTTAACAAGGCACACCTGTTAATTGAAATTCAATATTGTGCAAAGCTGTCATCAAGGCAATGTCACGTTTCGGCCGAGGCTGCTCCTCCTCCTGGTTCGGGCAGGCTTCGGCGTTCGCCGTCCCCGGAATACTAGCTGCCACCGTTGTATGTTTCGTGTGTTGATTGCTTTGGTCTGTCTGGTACACCTGTGTCTATTTGTGTCCTAATTACGTGTCCTATAAGTTCCGTGTTTTGTGTTAGTTAGATTGTGTGTTGTTGTCCGCGTGTCGTTTGGAGCTGCGTGGTTTGCGCTCTTTATGTTTTGTTCAGTTTTACGCATGTTGCATATTTCTCTCGCCTCTGTTTTCGAGGTCTTGTATAATTTTTCACTTTGTACGAGTAAAGTTTGTTGGACTAAACCTCAGTGTCCTGCGCCTGACTCCTCATCACATCCACATCGGTTCCAGACTGACAGAACAACACACCAATTATGGAGTCAGCAGGATCAGCGACGGCACCCAGGTCGCTAGAAGAACGGCTCAGTTATCAGGACTCCATGATCCGGCAACTGGAGGCCGTTCTGGGCGAGGTGTCCAACACTCTGCACCGGTTGGCTAATGGAGAGGTGCCCACGTCCTCATACACCATCCCATCACCACCGGTCAGTCCTCCTCTCTCAGCGCCGGAACCCAGTGGTATTCGGCTCTCGCTCCCGAGGGCATATGACGGTTCTGCAGCCGGGTGTCAGGGGTTTCTCCTGCAGGTAGAACTATACCTGGCTACTATACACCCAGCGCCGTCGGGATACGAGAGTGTCTCCGCCCTCATCTCCTGTCTATCCGGAAAGGCGTTGGAGTGGGCCAACGCCGAATGGAGGGGAATAGACGCAGCTACCATCACCTACGCTGAGTTCTCCCGCCGCTTCCGGGCAGTCTTCGATCACCCACCTGAAGGGAAGGCGGCGGGGGAGCGTCTGTTCTACCTCCGACAGGAGAAGAGGAGCGCACAGGAGTTCGCACTGGAGTTCCGGACGTTAGCTGCGGATGCGGGATGGAATGAGAGGGCCCTCATCGACCAGTACCGGTGTAGCCTGCGAGAGGACGTTCGTCGTGAGCTGGCCTGCAGGGACACCAACCTATGCTTCGACCAGCTGGTGGACATCTCCATCCGGCTCGACACCCTGCTGGCCACCCGCGGACGTCCCGAGTGGGGGTCGTCCATTCCATCCTCCAGCACCTCCGAGCCAATTCCCATGGAGCTCGGGGGTGCTGGCGCTAGAGAGAGGAGGAGGGAGAACCCGAGGGGGGCCACCCCCTGCACCAACTGTGGCCGTGGAGGACACACCGCGGCCAGGTGCTGGGGAGGGTCTTCTGAGAGAGGGGACAACAGGTCACGCACTGGGGAGTCATTTCAGGTGAGTAGGCGCCCCACTTACCCAGAGCTCTCTGTTGGTCACATGAGTATTCCTGTGCGTTTTCCACAGGTGGCACCTCATTCCCAGCATAAGGCGCTAGTAGATTCAGGCGCAGCTGGGAACTTTATTGATCGGGCATTTTGTGCTAGGTTAGGAATTCCCCTTCGGCCGGTAGAAGTTCCATTCCCTGTCCACGCATTAGACAGCCGGCCGTTGGGGTCGGGTCTGATCAAGGGATGTCACAGCACCGCTGACGATGACGACGCAGGGGGGTCATGAGGAAATCATTCAGTTCTATCTGATTGACTCTCCTGCGTACCCAGTGGTGTTGGGACTTCCCTGGTTAAGCACCCACGATCCTACCATAGCGTGGCAACAGAGGGCTCTTATGGAGTGGTCTGCCCAGTGTGTAGGGAGATGTCTAGGTGTTTCCATAGGGGCGACCTCGGTAGAGAGTCCGAACCAAGTGCCCGCACTGCGCATTCCCCCCGAGTATGAGGATTTAGCACTTGTGTTTAGCAAATCGAGGGCAACACGGCTACCTCCTCATAGACAGGGGGACTGTGCGATAAATCTCCAGACAGGAGCAGCTCTTCCCCGGAGTCATGTGTATCCCCTGTCTCAAGAGGAAACTGCGGCTATGGAGACTTACATAGCCGAGTCCTTGGCACAGGGATACATACGGTCTTCCACTTCTCCGGTCTCCTCGAGTTTCTTCTTTGTGAAGAAGAAGGACGGGGGATTGCGCCCGTGTATTGATTACCGTAGTCTCAATCAGATCACAGTGAAATACAGTTACCCACTTCCACTGATTGCGACGATGACGGAGTCATTACGCGGAGCGCGGTTCTTCACAAAGTTGGATCTCAGGAGCGCGTACAATTTGGTGCGCATTAGGGAGGGGGATGAATGGAAAACAGCATTTAGCACCACCTCGGGTCATTACGAGTATCTCGTCATGCCATACGGGTTAATGAATGCTCCTTCAGTCTTCCAATCCTTTGTTAACGAGATTTTCCGGGACATGCATGGGCAGGGTGTAGTGGTGTACATTGACGACATTCTAGTGTATTCTTCTACACGAGCCGAGCATGTAGCCCAGGTGCGCCGAGTATTGAGACGACTGTTGGAGCATGACTTGTATGTCAAGGCAGAGAAATGCCTGTTCTTCCAGGAGTCCGTCTCCTTTTTGGGTTATCGGTTGTCCGCGTCTGGCGTGGAGATAGAGGTAGATCGGGTATCGGCTGTGCGTAATTGGCAAACTCCAATCACTGTAAAAGAGGTGCAGCAGTTCTTGGGTTTTGCTAATTACTACCGGAGGTTTATTCAGGGTTTTGGACAGGTTGCAGCTCCCATTACATCTCTGCTAAAAGGGGGTCCGGTGCGTTTGCAGTGGTCGGCTGAGGCGGACCGGGCATTTGTCAAACTAAAGAACCTGTTCACCTCAGCTCCTGTGCTGGCGCATCCGGATCCCTCTTACCCATTCCAAGTAGAGGTAGACGCGTCCGAGACCGGTATTGGGGCAGTTCTATCACAACGGTCCGGCACGCCACCTAAACTCCGCCCCTGTGCGTTCTACTCCAAGAAGCTCAGCTCGGCGGAGAGTAACTATGATGTTGGCGACAGGGAGCTGTTAGCCGTAGTCCAGGCCCTAAAGGTGTGGAGGCATTGGCTTGAGGGGGCTCAACACCCTTTCCTCATTCTGACGGATCACCGTAACCTGGAGTACATCCGGGCAGCTAGGAGATTGAACCCTCGTCAGGCTAGGTGGAACATGTTCCTAACCCGGTTCGTTTTTAAGATCACATACATCCCTGGGTCCCAGAATGGTAAGGCAGACGCCCTGTCCCGGCGGTATGACACAGAGGAGAGGTCCAACGAGCCTACTTCCATACTGCCGGAGTCTTGTTTGGTGGCTCCTGTGGTATGGGAGGTCGATTCAGAAATCGAGCGGGCACTGCGTACCGACCCTTCTCCCCCCCCGAGTGTCCTGTGGGGCGGACGTACGTTCCGCTCGAGGTTCGTGATCGACTTATTTATTGGGCTCATACATCACCCTCCTCTGGACATCCAGGTATTGGCCGGACATTGCACTGTCTTAGCATGAAATACTGGTGGCCAACGTTAGCCAGGGATGTGAGGGTTTATGTCTCCTCCTGCTCGGTGTGTGCCCAGTGTAAGGCACCTAGACATTTGCCCAGGGGTAAGTTACATCCTCTGCCCGTTCCACAACGACCATGGTCCCACCTCTCGGTGGATTTTGTGACCGATCTACCCCCTTCCCAGGGTAATACCACCATTTTGGTCGTTGTGGATCGGTTTTCTAAGGCCTGTCGTCTCCTCACACTGCCGGGTCTCCCTACTGCCCTGCAGACCGCCGAGGCCCTATTTACCCACGTGTTCCGGCACTATGGGGTCCCCGAGGATATTGTGTCCGACCGAGGTCCCCAGTTCACCTCCAGAGTCTGGGGGTCATTCATGGAACGCCTGGGGGTCTCGGTTAGCCTTACCTCGGGGTACCACCCAGAGAGCAATGGGCAGGTTGAACGTGTGAACCAGGATGTGGGTAGGTTTTTGAGGTCCTATTGCCGGGACCGGCCGGAGGAGTGGTCGAGGTATATCCCCTGGGCAGAGATGGCCCAGAACTCTCTCCGCCACTCCTCCACCGGATTAACACCTTTCCAGTGTATTTTAGGGTATCAGCCGGTCCTGGCACCGTGGCACGAGAGCCAGATCGAGGCCCCTGCGGTGGACGAGTGGATTCGGCGCTCGGAGGAGACGTGGGACGCTGCCCATGTCCATCTGCAGCGGGCCATCCGTCAACAAAAGGCGAGCGCCGATCGCCACCGCAGCGAGGGACCGGTGTACGCACCGGGAGATCGAGTCTGGCTCTCGACTCGAAACCTGCCCCTCCGCCTGCCCTGCCGGAAGCTGGGTCGGCGGTTTGTAGGGCCCTTCAAAGTCCTGAGAAGATTGAACGAGGTGTGTTACAGGTTACAACTGCCTATTGAGTACAAAAATATTAACCCCTCGTTCCATGTGTCTCTTCTCAGGCCGGTGGTAGCTGGTCCACTCCAAGAGGAGGAGATAGGAGAGACCCCTCCACCCCCTTTGGACATCGAGGGGGCACCGGCGTACAGGGTCCGGACTATATTGGACTCGAGGCGCCGGAGGAGTGGTCTCCAGTATCTCGTGGAGTGGGAGGGGTACGGTCCGGAGGAACGGTGCTGGGTGCCTAGGAGGGACATCCTCGATCCATCCCTCCTGACAGAGTTCCACCGTGGGCATCCCACGCGCCCGGGTCCGCGTCCTCCTGGCCGTCCCCGAGACCGGGGTCGGCGCACGGCTGGAGCCGCGCGTCAAGGGTGGGGGGGTACTGTCACGGTTTCGGCCGAGGCTGCTCCTCCTCCTGGTTCGGGCAGGCTTCGGCGTTCGCCGTCCCCGGAATACTAGCTGCCACCGTTGTATGTTTCGTGTGTTGATTGCTTTGGTCTGTCTGGTACACCTGTGTCTATTTGTGTCCTAATTACGTGTCCTATAAGTTCCGTGTTTTGTGTTAGTTAGATTGTGTGTTGTTGTCCGCGTGTCGTTTGGAGCTGCGTGGTTTGTGCTCTTTATGTTTTGTTCAGTTTTACGCATGTTGCGTATTTCTCTCGCCTCTGTTTTCGAGGTCGTGTCTTGTATAATTTTTCACTTTGTACGAGTAAAGTTTGTTGGACTAAACCTCAGTGTCCTGCGCCTGACTCCTCATCACATCCACATCGGTGCCAGACTGACAGGCAAAGGGTGGCTACTTTGTAGAATCTCAAATATTAAATATATTTTGATTTGTTTAACACTTTTTTGGTTACTACATGATTCCATATGTGTTATTTCATAGTTTTGATGTCTTCATTATTATTCTACAATGTAGAAAATAGTAAAAAAAAAAAACCTGAATGAGTAGGTGTGTCCAAACATTTGACTGGTACTGTGTATATATATATATATAAAAAGCATTATCAATATTTCAAATAAATTATCAACACAATAATAAATGGCTAGAAAAACTCATTCATAATTAAATATAAATCTAGAGGTATAAATACATTGTTCCTTTTGATAGTGGTAAATTGTAATTATTAGTATTATTAACATAACATAATATTAAATAATTCAACCTTTCCAAATGATTGCCTACAACAGAATTCACATCCACTTGAGAAATAATAAAACAGTAGATAAACTGACTGAATATCTGAAGGATATTTTTGTACTTTTAAGGAAGGTGAGTATTGGCAAAGTGTGACACTTTCTGAAAATTGTCTTTCCTTGAACACCTTCCAGAATCATCCCATTGTCTTAACCCCTAACATGATACCATTCTAAATAGTATGAACTAAAAAAAGTATAAATATTAAACACAGGATCAAAGACTCTTCTTAAAACACTAATTGTTCTGAGATCATTGAAATAGTCCAGGTAATCCATTTTCTCTCATTGCCAAGGTCAACCTGGGGGCCAACATCCATTAATCTGAAGTTAAACCTGCCTCTGGCCAGGTTTAATTTAATCCTTCACTTAGATCCAGTGGCGAACTGTGACTATAGGACCAAGGCCTTCAGAGGCACCAAAATGCTAACAATAAGTTGTATCAAAAAATATATATCATGAAAATAACAGAAAACATAGCATCACTTAATACGCCAGACATTATATATTCTGTAGTCGGAACGTTCTAGTGAAGGAGGAGCAATGCTTTTTGATGACATTATGAATGAATCAAACAGGCCGCGCTTCGGGCTGC
This sequence comes from Coregonus clupeaformis, assembly GCF_020615455.1. NCBI lineage: Eukaryota > Metazoa > Chordata > Actinopteri > Salmoniformes > Salmonidae > Coregonus > Coregonus clupeaformis. The sequence goes on along the minus strand of NW_025538424.1, from coordinate 8,743 downwards.
CGCGCACACAGACAGAACCCGCATGGACACAACATGACACATAGAATTTTGAAGATGGCGCCGACAGATATGGCAGCTCTGCTTCTAGCTCCTAAGCAACTTTGCAGTATTTCTTACATTATTTGGCCAGTATTTTTTGTGTGTTATTTCTTACATTATTTGGCTGGTATTTTTTGTGTGTTATTACATTACAGCCGGAAATATCTTAGGGATATCAGAGCGGCGGTAACTCACCTGCCATCACTAGCTGGCTTCCACCCGGTTACGCAACCCTGCAGCTTAGAGGCTACTGCCCTACATATATAGACTTGGAATCAATGGCCACTTTAATAATGAAACACTAGTCACTTTAATAATGTTTACATATTTTTGCTTTACTCATCTCATATGTACAGTGGGGAGAACAAGTATTTGATACACTGACGATTTTGCAGGTTTTCCTACTTACAAAGCATGTAGAGGTCTGTAATTTTTTATCATAGGTACACTTCAACTGTGAGAGACGGAATCTAAAACAAAAATCCAGAAAATCACAAAAAAATTTAAGTAATTAATTTGCATTTTATTGCATGACATAAGTATTTGATCACCTACCAACCAGTAAGAATTCCGGCTCTCACAGACATGTTAGTTTTTCTTTAAGAAGCCCTCCTGTTCTCCACTCATTACATTATTGGCAGACTAAATAGCCTTGGTTTCTCAAATGACTGCCTCGCCTGGTTCACCAACTACTTCTCAGATAGAGTTCAGTGTGTCAAATCGGAGGGCCTGTTGTCTGGACCTATGGCAGTCTCTATGGGGGTGCCACAGGGTTCAATTCTTGGGCCGACACTTTTCTCTGTGTATATCAATGATGTCGCTCTTGCTGCTGGTGACTCTCAGATCCACCTCTACGCAGACGACACCATTTTGTATACATCTGGCCCTTCATTGGACACTGTGTTAACAAACCTCCAAACGAGCTTCAATGCCATACAACAATCCTTCAGTAGCCTCCAACTGCTCTTAAACACTAGTAAAACTAAATGCATGCTTTTCAATCGAACGCTGCTGGCACCCGCCCATCCGACTAGAATCACCACTCTCGACGGGTCTGACCTAGAGTATGTGGACAACTACAAATACCTAGGTGTCTGGTTAGACTGTAAACTCAACTTCCAGACTCACATAAAGAATCTCCAATCCAAAGTTAAATCTAGAATCGGCTTCCTATTTCGCAATAAAGCCTCCTTCACTCATGCTGCCAAACATGCCCTCGTAAAACTGACTATCCTACCGATCCTTGACTTCGGCGATGTAATTTACAAAATAGCCTCCAACACTCTACTCAGCAAATTGGATGTAGTCTATCACAGTGCCATCCGTTTTGTCTCCAAAGCCCCATACACTACCCACCACTGTGACCTGTACGCTCTTGTTGGCTGGTCCTCACTACATGTTCGTCGTCAAACCCACTGGCTCCAGGCCATCTATAAATCACTGCTAGGTAAATCCCCGCCTTATCTTAGCTCATTGGTCACCATAGCAGCACCCACCCGTAGTCTGCGCTCCAGCAGGTATATCTCACTGGTCATTCCCAAAGCCAACACCTCCTTTGGCCGCCATTCCTTCCAGTTCTCTGCTGCCAATGACTGGAACGAATTGCAAAAATCTCTGAAGCTGGAGACTCTTATCTCCCTCAATAACTTTAAGCATCAGTTGTCAGAGCACCTTATCACTGCACCTGTACACAGCCCATCCGAAATTAGCCCACCCAACTACCTCATCCCTATATTGTTATTTATTTTGCTCTTTTGCACCCCAGTATCTCTATTTGCACATAATCTCTTGCACATCTAGCATTCCAGTGTTAATACTATTGTAATTATTCTGCACTATAGCCTATTTATTGCCTTACCTCCATAACTTGCTACATTTGCACACACTGTATATATATTTTCTGTTGTATTTCTGACTTTATGTTTTTTTATATTTTTTTTTATACCCCATATGTAACTCTGTTGTTTTTATTGCACTACTTTGCTTTATCTTGGCCAGGTCGCAGTTGTAAATGAGAACCTGTTCTCAACTGGCTTACCTGGTTAAATAAAGGTGAAATAAATAAAAAATAAAAAAAATAAAATTACCTGTATTAACTGCACATGTTTGAACTCGTTACCTGTATAAAAGACACCTGTCCACACACTCAATCAAACAGACTCCAACCTCTCCACAATGGCCAAGACCAGAGAGCTGTGTAAGGACATCAGGGATACAATTGTAGACCTGCACAAGGCTAGGATGGGCTACAGGACAATAGGCAAGCAGCTTGGTGAGAAGGCAACAACTGTTGGCGCAATTATTAGAAAATGGAAGAAGTTCAAGATGACGGTCAATCACCCTCGGTCTGGGGCTCCATGCAAGATCTCACCTCGTGGGGCATCACTGATCATGAGGAAGGTGAGGGATCAGCCCAGAACTACACGGCAGGACCTGGTCAATGACCTGAAGAGAGCTGGGACCACAGTCTCAAAGAAAACCATTAGTAACACACTACGCCGTCATGGATTAAAATCCTGCAGCGCACGCAAGGTCCCCCTGCTCAAGCCAGCGCATGTCCAGGCCCGTCTGAAGTTTGCCAATGACCATCTGGATGATCCAGAGGAGGAATGGGAGAAGATCATGTAGTCTGATGAGACAAAAATAGAGCTTTTTGGTCTAAACTCCACTCGCCGTGTTTGGAGGAAGAAGAAGGATGAGTACAACCCCAAGAACACCATCCCAACCGTGAAGCATGGAGGTGGAAACATCATTCTTTGGGGATGTTTTTCTGCAAAGGGGACAGGACGACTGCACCGTATTGAGGGGAGGATGGATGGGGGCCATATATCGCGAGATCTTGGCCAACAACCTCCTTCCCTCAGTAAGAGCATTGAAGATGGGTCCTGGCTGGGTCTTCCAGCATGACATCAACCCGAAACACACAGCCAGGGCAACTAAGGAGTAGCTCCGTAAGAAGAATCTCAAGGTCCTGGAGTGGCCTAGCCAGTCTCCAGACCTGAACCCAATAGAAAATCTTTGGAGGGAGCTGAAAGTCCGTATTGCCCAGCGACAGCCCCGAAACCTGAAGGATCTGGAGAAGGTCTGTATGGAGGAGTGGGCCAAAATCCCTGCTGCAGTGTGTGCAAACCTGGTCAAGACCTACAGGAAACATATGATCTCTGTAATTGCAAACAAAGGTTTCAGTACCAAATATTAAGTTCTGCTTTTCTGATGTATCAAATACTTATGTCATGCAATTAAATGCAAATTAATTACTTAAAAATCATACAATGTGATTTTCTAAGATTTTTGTCTCTCATAGTTGAAGTGTACCTATGATAATAATTACAGACCTTTACATACTTTGTAAGTAGGAAAACCTGCAAAATCGGCAGTGTATCAAATACGTGTTCTCCCCACTGTACTTTGCTTCTGAAACTGGCACAGAACCAAACGTGAAGGGATGTCAGTCAGGAGCTCAGTGGGAAGGTTAATGAATCCCAACAAAAAGAAATGCTAAGCATTATTTTATTTATTTTATTATGCTTTTAGTTTGATGGCAAATACATAGATATTTACAAACATGGCATCACACTTGTGTTTTACCCCAGAAGAATAGGGTGATTTCACTACTTTTGGAAATACAAGTTTCACCCATACACAGCACCACAACTATTTGGAAAGTTCTAACAGTATGCACAAAGTAGTAATATGACTTTAAATAACCTAATATGCAAAAATATGATGGTAATTGTATTCTATTGAGTGGCTTTAAAAGGTTTGTAAAGCTATAATATTTCATACAATTCAATTGTTTACCCTAAAACTAATTGTTTACCCTAAAACTACAACCAGACACTTACTGTCGCTCTGGCTTGAGGTGGCACATGGCCTCAAGTCCTCTGCATCTGCAACTTCAGAGAATATCACAGATGTCAAACCGTTACCACATTTATAGTACACACTTAACAGATTTTCCTGTTCATCCCATACAGTTGGTAGGAACAGAACTTTGAGAAAGTAGGCTTATTTATCAGACTTGAAACCTTATGTACCTTGTTGTAGGGTCTTTTTCAAAGACACTGGCTCTTGAAGTTACTAAAAATAAACAAATAAAGAACTGTTACACTTTTGGTCACTAAATAATCAAGTATGTCAAGATCAGATGGGTGTGGTAATTTCTTGTCATATCAACTGTCATTAGGTCATGATTTCATGCCGTCTCAATTTAAGACTAGTACTTGCATTAACTGTAAGCTTTTCTTCACCTACATACTTGAATGTGTGTAAAACTTCCCATCAACTTGCTGATTATACATTCAATGACCTAGTAGCCTAATGCAGGATCTTGCCACTAGGGGCTGGTGGAAGCTGTGGCACTGTACGCTGGGCTTGTCTGGGTTCATTTGTCTTTTTCTGGAGTGCTTCACTTCCATCATCATCTTACGAAGGACAATACAAAAAAATACTCATTTATTTCATCTACTTCCTGATGCATGTAATACACACAATGGAATAAGAGCAGTTAAGAAATTCTCACCAGGTGGCTCTACATGGAATCTGATTGGTTTAGTCACCGCCCTCTTCGCTGGTTCCTCGTCAGATTCAACATTGGAGGTGTCAACCCCCCGTTTGGCTCGTTGCTCTGCCACAGAGTAATTGTCTGTACGTGCAATAAACATTGTCATAAATAGTTTCCTATTAACACTGGCAAACCGGCTATTGAGTATTTGTAATTCACATAGTAATACTTTCAGCCAATACATATAGTACTTAAGAGGGGGAAGTTCCTGACTCTACTGACCAGGAGTGGGTTGCACCAGTTAGACGATAAGGTGTAAGAGATAAGTTGGACCTACCTACGCCCGACGTAATGATTTAGAAAATTGAACAAGATGCGACATGACTAGTCATGAAACACTTACCTTGGAAACTAGTTATAGATATATACTATACGTCTACCCCACATAACACTTAGTTTTTACACCCTGGCGTAGCAAAAGCTATTACTTCCAACCAGGTGGTGACACAGGTTTACGCCTGGCTTAGAACATATTCTACGTTGTAACTAGCCTTACGTGTAGGAGTATGTTCAACTGATGCAACCTGCTCCAGAGCCACACAACCAAGCATACATGGCAATATAAACGGGAGTGGATGGACAGTCAAATATTATTTTACCAGTTGATGAAAAGATGGAAATTCTGTACTACTCCCATAATATTTTGTCAGGCCGGTCTCCTCTCTTAATGGCATTTCTTGGCCAGTAGCAACATAGGACCTGCAGGATATGAGACACTGTTTAAAGTGAACTATTTATCCATCTCTTTGCCTAAAAAGGGTAAACCATTTAATTGATCAACTCACCCCATCTCTCTTCTCCACCCACTGCTCTGGTACAACTTCAACATTGTTCTCTTTGACAAAATGTACAACATAATAATGCTGTATGCCCTGTGCAGAAAAACTAAACACCAATTCCACACTGTTCAGTCTCTTGATTTACCAGCCAAGATAGTTTGCATATCTAATACAGCTTGTGAACTTGGCTGTAGCTAAATGGGGCTTGCTACAGGCTGTGCAAGATGGTAAGCACAACACGAGTGCACCCGTCACAGCCATAGTAGCCAGAATACATCTTTATGCATTTTACCACGGCTTTTGCAGGGGCATCACATGTTACAGAACTAACTTTGACTTGCAGTGTTGTGTCTCCCCACTTCAAGCCGGTCTGCATCAACTCTTTAAGCTCCAGCAAAGTGTCATTGAGGAATTCCAGGGAGCTTGGTTTCCATGATGCCATTGCAAGTGACAGAGGAAACACTGTGGGTGGTGATAGATTGATAGATCACGAAAGTGGCCATAACGACATATTGGTACTTTTGAACAAAGGGAGACCATCCAGATTAAGGGATATTTCTAAAAGATTCAAATCTCCAACCACTGATTTAGGATAGATGCTTAGATGTTTCACTAACTCCACCTTCACTTTAAATCTGACAAACTCCACATTAGACTTGACTTCAACAAAAACATTGGTGGTTTCTAGGAGAGTTCTAGCAGTGGAAGGCAAATCTGGGTGACCATTAGACTGCAGCATCTTCAGAAGTGCATCAACAGCATTGTGTTTCACTTGGAAATCACTTATCCAGGTTGCCAGGTCCTCTCTGAAGGTAGAATCGTTTTCAACATCATCATTGTCAGAGTCAGTTGTCTCCTGAATTGCACAACCAGCATTGGCTTCAGTCTCTGAATCTATGTCACTGTGTGATGGCAGTCTTGGAGGAGTACCACCTACTGCCTGGAGTTCACCATCTGACTCTTCCTCAGCATGTGTTGGCAGTCTTGGCTTAGTACCACCTACTGTCTGGAGTTCACCATCTGACTCTTCCTCAGCGTGTGTTGGCAGTCTTGGAGGAGTACCTGCCACTGCTCAACTTCACTATCTGACTCAATTTTCCTCTCAGATTCAGTAGAACTGGTATCTTCACTCTTGGTGTCAGACTGGCTGATGAGATCCACTTTCATTGTCATTGTCTTCCTTCTCTGCCCTTTTGTTCTTAAGGTTGGTTTTCTCCCTTGACGATTTAGTCCAGATTCTATTGTATTCTGTCTTTCTTGAAGTACTCGACATCCGTGTTACACCAGAGGATTTAACAGTCTGAAAATGATTAAACAATGATATGACAATGGCTCTACACATACAGTACAAAATGTAATTGGACTGCCTTACTTGTCCATTTAAAATGAATAACCAGTTAGACAACACATAGGTTTACCTTTTTTGAAGACATTTTCAATCTTTAGAACACTAAGTACAGAAACGGAAAGAACATTAATCTCTTCTACCCAAGACGTTATCCATAATATCCATCTTTAATCAGAACTTAAATGAGGAAAGAGATGACTACAGCTTCTCAGGCTATCGTGACACTGCAAGGCATTTGGAGAATGTTGGTGTTATAGAACGGATAAATTGCACTTCTTATTATCTGGATTGTTTAAATTTAGTCAGCCCTGTAGTAAAAGTGTATCAAGCCGTAGCATGCATTATATATTTTTACGTGCTTATGCTAGTAATAGACCAATGTTGTTCTTCATCAGGACCTAAGAACACGATTACTCAACCCTGTAACACAGGCTGTGGTTACACGCGGCACTATCCAAGTAACGTAGCTAGGCTAAATTATCTATTAGCCAACTGGCTAATTAGTTAACTGGCAAGCTTCCTCGCTAGTTAGATAGCCTGACATCATCAAAATGTCTTTATCTGGGGAGCTGGGAGTACACTAAGTTACTTGGTTTAAATAGTACACGCCGGATAACTTACCTTTCGTATAAAAATCCAAGAGGTTGTAGTGTCGAGTAAAATGTTGCTAGTCATTGCTGTAACAAAGGAGTCCGCTCATACTGAACCTTGATCATAAGTTTATTCATATCACAAGCTTTCAGCATAAGTTTTACAGATGTCATGACCACCCGGAGAGCGACGTCCCAGATTGCAATGGCCGCTCTAACCTCTTCGTCGTTTTTACCCAGTACATATAATCTTCCCAAGATATGGGTGGCTCCCTCTACTGTCCAATCCCCTGTCTACAACACACAGACTTATCTGTCCTATCCGGGGTGTCACACTAAAACCATTCCCTCTGACACTAAAATAAACATCCTCTCCGGTTCCACTTAAAAACATTAACAACGTCATAATCTTAATACACTACAAGGTGAACTGTGTTCGGTCAGTCGGAGTCAATGGCGTCTTCGCTGTTCAGCTGTGTTGTTTCACTTTTACCAATTAGTACGGTAGGTGTTTCTTTCTGGCTCCAGCCTCAGTATTGTTAGTTGCCACACCCACTTCTATATTTGCAATGACGGATAATGGAGTCAAACGGAATATTCAGGATGAACCGTCGTCATGCCACCACTACTGCTAGCTGCTTTATACAAATTATTATAGGCTACATTAATAAATTAATATAATAACAAATATTATTTGTAGGTATCGTTCTCTCTTCCATAGGCCTATACTGAGGTCAAAATTACATTATTAATTTCCATACATTTATTAAATCGGTAGAATTATGGAAAAATATATTGCGGAGGGGAAGAGCTGGATCCACTTCCTTTACTCAAAGCACAAGTATGCTGGCCCCAATATCTTGGGATCTAAAGTACTTATTTAGAACCTAACAAATGTTCCTACACACTTAGAAAGACAACGTTACCAGTGTACCACCACTTGACTTAAAGACAACGTTCCAAAATGCATTGAAATCATTCTGATCGTAACGTTATATGAAGACAAAAACCATAGCTCTAAATGTAACGTTATGAAATGTTCCTAGGATATCTCCAAAATAACATGATATTCAGAACCTTTCATGGACTATCAAGGAATGTTTTTAAAGTTCCCATGATGTCCGTATAGCGACCAGATATTTATAACCTCTATAATACTTATTAGAAACGTTATGAATGTGCCTGTAATGTCCCAAACAGGCTATGACATGCAGTACCTCTGGAAGACTTAAGGGGAATGTTACAAATGTCTCAGTTACGGTCCTTGTTACCTGGGTTGTTGCGATTTTTGTGGGACTGGAGAACAAATTTACATTTACATTTTATGCCAGGAAAGTAAAATAACGTTATTACCTGGATTCCATGCTTTTAAAATGACTGCTATTCCTGAAAAGTATAGAACACTTTAGTTTCCAGTTCTTTT
>NW_025538423.1:0-19700 GCF_020615455.1 Coregonus clupeaformis | reverse complement strand
TAGCATGCTAGCACTAGGATAGACTGTAGCATGCTAGCACTAGGATAGACTGTGCATGCTAGCACTAGGATAGACTGTAGCATGCTAGCACTAGGGATAGACTGTGGCATGCTAGCACTAGGATAGACTGTAGCATGCTAGCACTAGGATAGACTGTAGCATGCTAGCACTAGGATAGACTGTAGCATCTCACAGCACTAGGATAGACTGTAGCATGCTAGCACTAGGATAGACTGTAGCATGCTAGCACTAGGATAGACTGTAGCATGCTAGCACTAGGATAGACTGTAGCATGCTAGCACTAGGATAGACTGTAGCATGCTAGCACTAGGATAGACTGTAGCATGCTAGCACTAGGATAGACTGTAGCATGCTAGCACTAGGATAGACTGTAGCATGCTAGCACTAGGATAGACTGTAGCATGCTAGCACTAGGATAGACTGTAGCATGTCTAGCACCAGGATAGACTGTAGCATGCTAGCACTAGGATAGACTGCAGCATGCTAGCACTAGGATAGACCGTAGCATGCTAGCACTAGGATAGACTGTAGCATGCTAGCACTGGGACAGACTGTAGCATGCTAGCACTAGGATAGACTGTAGCATGCTAGCACTGGGATAGACTGTAGCATGCTAGCACTAGGATAGACTGTAGCATGCTAGCAGTAGGATAGACTGTAAGCATGCTAGCACTAGGATAGACTGTACGCATGCTAGCACTAGGATAGACTGTAGCATGCTAGCACTAGGATAGACTGTAGCATGCTAGCACTCCAGGATAGACTGTGGCATGCTAGCACTAGGATAGACTGTAGCATGCTAGCACTAGGATAGACTGTGGCATGCTAGCACTAGGATAGACTGTAGCATGCTAGCACTCGGGATAGACTGTGGCATGCTAGCACTAGGATAGACTGTAGCATGCTAGCACTAGGATAGACTGTAGCATGCTAGCACTAGGATAGACTGTAGCATGCTAGCACTAGGATAGACTGTAGCATGCTAGCACTAGGATAGACTGTAGCATGCTAGCACTAGGATAGACTGTAGCATGCTAGCACTAGGGATAGACTGTAGCATGCTAGCACTAGGATAGACTGTAGCATGCTAGCACTCAGAGGATAGACTGTGGCATGCTAGCACTGGGATAGACTGTAGCATGCTAGCACTAGGATAGACTGTAGCATGCTAGCACTAGGATAGACTGTAGCATGCTAGCACTGGGATAGACTGTAGCATGCTAGCACTAGGATAGACTGTAGCATGCTAGCACTGGGATAGACTGTAGCATGCTAGCACTAGGATAGACTGTAGCATGCTAGCACTGGGATAGACTGTAGCATGCTAGCACTAGGATAGACCTGTAGCATGCTAGCAGTAGGATAGAACTGTAGCATGCTAGCACTAGGATAGACTGTAGCATGCTAGCAGCTAGGATAGACCTGTAGCATGCTAGCACTAGGATAGACTGAGCATGCTAGCACTAGGATAGACTGTAGCATGCTAGCACTGGGATAGACTGTAGCATGCTAGCACTGGGATAGACTGCAGCATGCTAGCACTAGGATAGACTGTAGCATGCTAGCACTAGGATAGACTGGCATGCTAGCACTAGGATAGACTGTAGCATGCTAGCACTAGGATAGACTGTAGCATGCTAGCACTAGGATAGACTGTAGCATCTAGCACCCTGTAGACTGTAGCATGCTAGCACTAGGATAGACTGTAGCATGCCAGCACTTCAGGATGACTGTAGCATGCTAGCACTGGGATAGACTGTAGCATGCTGCAGCACTAGGATAGACTGTAGCATGCTAGCACTGGGATAGACTGTAGCATGCTAGCACTGGGATGAACTGTAGCATGCTAGCACTAGGATACACTTTACATTTTGGTCATTTAGCAGACGCTCTTATCCAGAGCGACTTTACAGTTAGCGTAGTGCATACATTCTTTTTATATTTTTCATACTGGCCCCCCGTGGGAATCGAACCCACACACTGAGCTACATCCCTGCCGGCCATTCCCTCCCCTACCCTGGACGACGCTGGGCCAATTGTGCGCCGCCCCATGGGTCTCCCGGTCGCGGCCGGCTACGACAGAGCCTTAGACCACTGCGCCACTCGGGAGACTGGATAGACTGTAGCATGCTTTTCATACAAGGCCTTTTCCTCTCCTGACGTCAACAGTCCTACTCCTGTGTTTCCATATTATTATCACATGGTCAAGGGATGAAGTCAGGTCCTCTCTCCTGACGCCAACAGTCCTACTCCTGTGTTTCCATATTATTATCACATGGTCAAGGGATGAAGTCAGGTTCTCTCCTGACGTCAACAGTCCTACTCCTGTGTTTCCATATTATTATCACATGGTCAAGGGATGAAGTCTGGTCCTCTCCTGACGTCAACAGTCCTACTCCTGTGTTTCCATATTATTATCACATGGTCAAGGGATGAAGTCAGGTCCTCTCCTGACGTAAACAGTCCTACTCCTGTGTTTCCATATTATTATCACATGGTCAAGGGATGAAGTCAGGTCCTCTCCTGACGTAAACAGTCCTACTCCTGTGTTTCCATATTATTATCACATGGTCAAGGGACGAAGTCAGGTCCTCTCCTGACGTCAACAGTCCTACTCCTGTGTTTCCATATTATTATCACATGGTCAAGGGACGAAGTCTGGTCCTCTCCTGACGTCAACAGTCCTACTCCTGTGTTTCCATATTATTATCACATGGTCAAGGGAAGTCTGGTCCTCTCCTGGACGTCAACAGTCCTACTCCTGTGTTTCCATATTATTATCACATGGTCAAGGGATGAAGTCTGGTCCTCTCCTGACGTCAACAGTCCTACTCCTGTGTTTCTATTATTATCACATGGTCAAGGGACGAAGTCAGGTCCTCCTGACGTAAACAGTCCTACTCCTGTGTTTCCATATTATTATCACATGGTCAAGGGATGAAGTCAGGTCCTCTCCTGGACGTGAACAGTCCTACTCCTGTGTTTCCATATTTTATCACATGGTCAAGGGGACGAAGTCAGGTCCTCTCCTGACGTCAACAGTCCTACTCCTGTGTTTCCATATTATTATCACATGGTCAAGGCACGAAGTCTGGTCCTCTCCTGACGTCAACAGTCCTACTCCTGTGTTTCCATATTATTATCACATGGTCAAGGGACGAAGTCTGGTCCCTCTCTGACGTCAACAGTCCTACTCCTGTGTTTCCATATTATTATCACATGGTCAAGGGACGAAGTCTGGTCCTCTCCTGACGTCAACAGTCCTACTCCTGTGTTTCCATATTATTATCACATGGTCAAGGGACGAAGTCAGGTCCTCTCCTGACGTCAACAGTCCTACTCCTGTGTTTCCATATTATTATCACATGGTCAAGGGAGAAGTCTGGTCCTCTCCTGACGTCAACAGTCCATACTCCTGTGTTTCCCATATTATTATCACTGGTCAAGGGACGAAGTCCGGTCCTCTCCCCTGACGTCAACAGTCCTACTCCTGTGTTTCCATATTATTATCACATGGTCAAGGACGAAGTCAGGTCCTCTCCTGACGCTCAACAGTCCTACTTCTGTGTTTCCATATTATTATCACATGGTCAGAAGGGACCAAGTCAGGTCCTCTCCTGATGTCAACAGTCCTACTCCTGTGTTTCGCATATTATTATCACATGGTCAAGGGATGAAGTCAGGTCTCTCCTGACATCAACAGTCCTACTCCTGTGTTTCCATATTATCACATGGTCAAGGGACGAAGTCAGGTCCTCTCCTGACGTCAACAGTCCTACTCCTGTGTTTCCATATTATTATCAAATGGTCAAGGGACGAAGTCAGGTCCTCTCCTGACATCAACAGTCCTACTCCTGTGTTTCCATATTATTATCACATGGTCAAGGGACGAAGTCAGGTCCTCTCCTGACGTCAACAGTCCTACTCCTGTGTTTCCATATTATTATCACATGGTCAAGGGATGAAGTCAGGTCCTCTCCTGACGTCAACAGTCCTACTCCTGTGTTTCCATATTATTATCACATGGTCAAGGGATGAAGTCAGGTCCTCTCCTGACGTCAACAGTCCTACTCCTGTGTTTCCATATTATTATCACATGGTCAGGGATGAAGTCAGGGAGGCCACGAATTGACTATCTCTATGACCACTCCTTCTGCCCACTGCTCTCCTAATCACAAAAGGAACCAAGCAAGAAAAAAAAACGGGTCTGAACCGGAGGGACAACCTCAACTTTCAATAAGACGGTCTGAAACCGGGAGGGACTACCTCAACTTGTCCAATAAGACGGTCTGAAACAGGGAGGGACTACCTCAACTTGTCCAATAAGACGGTCTGAAACAGGGAGGGACTACCTCAACTTGTCCAATAAGACGGTCTGAAACAGGAGGGACTAACTGAACTTGTCAATAAGACGTCAAACAGGGAGGACTACCTCAACTTGTCCAATAAGAAACACTCATTTTGCGTTATCCGTTGCAAAGCGTTTTGCTACGGTGGCGGCCGCTAATGACTACGACCTGGGCTGAAGAGAGGTAAGGCAACACTATGTGGCCTTTTATCAACTGCATCTCCCTCCCCTCCCCTGACCTTCTCCTCCAATGGGTTTTTGAGAAGAGACAAGGAGAGAGAGGAGAGAGGAGAGAGGGGAGAGGAGAGAGGAGAGAGGACGGCAGGAGTATGCAATTGAGAAAAGGCCCATCACTGCTGACCACTCCTCTTCCTACCTCTTCCTCCTCCTCCCTCCCTCTTCCCCTCTTCCTTTCCTCCTCCTCTTCCTCCCTCCTCTTCCTCTTCCTCCTCTCTTCTCTTCCTCTCCTCTCTTTCCTCCCTCCTCCCTCCTCTTCCTCGTCCCTCTCCTCCTCCTCCTCCTCCTCCTCCTCCTCCTCCTCCTCCTCCTTTTCTTCCCTCTTCTTTCCTCCCTCCTTCTCCTCCTCTCCTCCTCCTCCTCCCTCTTCCTCCTCTTCCTCTCCTCTTCCTCTCCTCCTCCTCCTCTTCCTCCTCCTCTTCCTCTCTTCCTCCCTCTTCCCTCCTTCTCTTCCTCCCCTCCTCCTCTCTTCCTTCTCCTCCCTCCCTCCTCCTCCTCCTCTTCTTCCTCCTCCTCCCCCCCATGCTGCTGCTGCTGTGGGTTGATCATGTGACCATGGATGTGGCTGGCTGGCCTCCCTCCTCCCACCTTCCTCCGCCCTCTTTTCCTCCTCCTCCATCCTCCTCCTTCCCTTCCCTCCTCTCTCCTCCCTCCTCCCCTCCTCTCTCCTCCCTCCCTCCCTCCTCTCTCCTCCCTCCTTCCCTCTCCCTCCTCCCTCCTCCCTCCTCCCTCCATCCCCTCCTCCTTCCCTTCCCTCCTCTCTCCTCCCTCCCTCCCTCCTCTCTCCTCCCTCCTCCCTCCTCCTCCTCCCTCCTCCCTCCTTCCTCCCCCTCCTTCCCTCCTCCCTCCTCCCTCCTCCCTCCTCCTCCTTCCTCCTCCCTCCTCCTCCTTCCCTCGACCCTCCTCCCTCCTCCCTCCTTCCCTCCTCCCTCTTCCCCCTCCTTCCTCCTTCCTCCTCCCTCCTCCCTCCTTCCCTCCTCCCTCCTTCCCTCTCCCTCCATCCCTCCTCCTTCCTTCCCTCCTCTCTCCTCCTCTCCCTCCCTCCCTCCTCCTCTCTCCTCCCTCCTTCCCTCCTCCCTCCCCCTCCCTCCTCCCTCCTCCTCCTCCCCCCTCCTCCCTCCTCCCCTCCCTCCTCCCTCCTCCCTCCCCTCCTTCCCTCCTCCCTCCTCCCTCCTTCCCCCTCCTCCCTCCTCCCTCCTCCCTCCTCTCCTCCTCCTCCTTCCCTCCTCCCTCCTCCCTCCTCCCCTCCCTCCTCTCCTTCCCTCCCTCCCTCCTTCCCTCCTCTCTCTTCCCTCCTTCCCTCCTCCCTCCTTCCCTCCTCTCTCCTCCCACCTTCCCTCCTCTCTCCTTCCCTCCTCCCTCTTTCCCCTCCTCAAGGCATCTTTATAAAGAGGCTCTTGGTCCCACCATGGGAAGATCACACAGACACAGGAGTCCACGGGGCCACAGGTGAGCAGAACAACCCAATACCTGTACCTCTCTCTCGCTCTCTCCCTCTCTCTCTCTCGCTCCTCTCTCTCTCTCTCTCTCTCTCTCTCTCTCTCTCTGGCCTACTCTCTCTCTCTCTCTCTCTCTCTCTCTCTCTCTCTCTCTCTCTCTCTCTCTCTCTCTCTCTCTCTCTCTCTCTCCCTCTATCTCTCTCTCTCTCTCTGGCACTCTATCTCTCTATCTCTCTCTATCTCTCTCTCTCTCTCTCCCTCCATCTCTCTCTCTCTCTCTCTCTCTCTCTCTTGCATTATATCTCTCTCCTGTTCGCGCTTTCTTACACTCACACACAAGCAAAACATGCGACTTGTCTAATATCTAATACTGCATGTTCCTCTGAGATTCAGCCAAGAGCAACAACTGGACGCTTTGCCTAATGTAACTGCTGTTGTGGTCTATGTGTGTTTTCTGATGTTGCAACGGTTACAATGCTTGAGGAGAAATTATGACAATATCTGCAACTCTCTCGGATATCTACAGCTCACTTGTAATCAATCAAATATGCCGTTTTGCAACGTATTATGTTAAAAAAGCATGAACAAAAGTAGTTGATATTTAGGTATGTTTGTACGTTTTTGAAAAGGATCTGCGTAGAAATAAATACCTCAAACATTTAGAATGAATGTCATTTGTCGATGATTTTAGCCAAACCAACTGAGTTGACTGCAAACCAAGTGATTTAACTGTAACGACAACTCCCCCCCCCCTCTGTTTATTGCTCTTCCTAAGCTCTTTTCCGTCAGTGCAGCGGTCAGTCAGTTTAGTGAGCGTTGTATTGGATCAGCATGGTCAACTCAGCGGTGCTGTGCTGCTGTACCCTGAGCCTGATCCGGCTGGCTACAGGACTGGTTCATGGAAACATTCGTCTGGAGGAATCCCATCCCAGCCTCAGACGCACCGAGGACTCCTTCCTCTCGGATATAGGTTAGTTATTTAACATTGCTGTAATTAGGTAGACAGGGATTACTGTGTCTAGGTGAGAAAGAACAGGGGATTGTTACAGAAAAGCTAGATCAATCAGTTAGCCAGGCTAACTTTTTGATTGAAGTCATTCTGCCTCTAGGAAATGATCCCATTCTGATTGATTGATATGTATTCCTTTTGATTGAAGTCATTCTGCTTCTAGGAAATGATCCCATTCTAATTGATTTATTTATTTATATGTATTCCTTTTGATTGAAGTCATTCTGCTTCTAGGAAATTAACCCATTCTAATTGATTGATTGATTGATTGATTGATATGTATTCCTTTTGATTGAAGTCAGGACATGGAAATCGATTCTATCGTAGTCCATGTGGGTTTTAATGACATTATGAAGGGCAGCTCTGCACAGTTGAAACTGGAGCTGATTGACTCTCTGCTAGACACTAACAAAAAAACCATCATATCTGGCCCTGTGCCCTATCTGAATTGTGGCATTGAACGCTTTAGTAGGATTCTTGCTCTTCACAACTGGCTATGTGATTATTGCAGCTCAATGGGTGTAACTTTTGTTGACAATTACGATACCTTTTGGAAACAAAACACGTCTTATAAGGAGGATGGGATCCACCCAACTCATTTGGGTTCCTGGATCCTTTCACAGCATTATAAGGCTGCGTTGAGACAATTACTTAGCAATGACCCAAGCCCAGTTCAGCTAATCCCTACCATTGTGACGCAGAGTTGTCATAATGCTTCAGCAAATGGTGACATTATCCCAGGGGCGTCGGTAGACACAATATAAGTAACCTAATTTATGTCCCTCTAACTGCCCTGAATGCCTCTGCTGATCCTACAGCTATTGGATGGAGTAATCATGTGCCTTAGAACCAGATTGATACTGTTAGCACTGAGCCGGTGTGCCCAAGGAGGAAGTCCACTGTGTGCAGTCACCCTGCACTAACATAAAGAACATGAGCATATCTACTGCTGCAAGCTTCCCAGTAAAGTAATAAAAAACAAGTAAGCATCCCAGAAGAAAAGTGCTCAAAATAAGAAACAAGGTTCATGAAATCAATAATCTGCTAGTAACAGATGACATTCATATTCTGACTATATCTTAAACTAATTTAGATAATACCTTTGATGATACAGTTGTCGCAATACAAGGTTATAACATTTACAGAAAATATAGAAATGCCAATGGTGGAGGTGTTGCTGTTTATATTCAGAACCACATTCCTGTGAAGATTAGAGAGGATCTCCTGTTAAATACTGTTGAAGTAAACATGGCTACAGGTTAATCTGCCTCACTTAAAGCCAATTCTGGTGGGAAGCTGCTATAGACCACCAAGTGCTAACAGTCAGTATCTGGATAACATGTGTGAAATGCTTGATAATGTATGTGATATCAATAGAAAGGTATATTTTCTGGGTGATTTAAATATTGACTGGCTGTCATCAGGCTGCCTACTCAAGAGAAAGCTTCAAACTGTAACCAGTGCCTGCAACTTGGTTCAGGCTATCAGTCAACCTACCAGGGTAGTTACAAAAAGTACAGGAATTAAATCATCAACATGTATTGATCATATTCTCTACTAATGCTGCAGAGATTTGTTGTTTGAAAGCAGTATCCAAATCCATTGGATGTAGTGATCACAATATAGTAGCCATATCTAGGAAAAACCAAAGTTCCAAAGGCTGGGCCTAATATTGTGTATAAGAAGTCATAAAATACGTTTTGTAGTGATTCCTGTGTTGTTGATGTAAAGAATATATGTTGGTCCGTGGTGTGTAGTGAGGAGCAAACAGACGCTGCACTTGACACATTTATGAAAATGCTTATTCCAGTTACTAATAAGCATGCACCCATTAAAATGTCTGTAAATACAGTTAAATCCCCGTGGATTGATGAGGAATTGAAATGTTTTATGGTTGAGACGGATGAGGCAAAAGGAATGGCAAATACAGTGAGGGAAAAAGTATTTGATCCTGCTGATTTTGTATGTTTGCCCACTGACAAAGAAATGATCAGTCTATAATTTTAATGGTAGGTTTATTTGAACAGTGAGAGACAGAATAACAACAAAAAAATCCAGAAAACGCATGTAAAAATGTTATAAATTGATTTGCATTTTAATGAGGGAAATAAGTATTTGACCCCTCTCAATCAGAAAGATTTCTGGCTCCAGGTGTCTTTATACAGGTAACCAAGCTGAGATTAGGAGCACACTCTTAAAGGGAGTGCTCCTAATCTCAGCTTGTTACCTATAAAAGATACCTGTCCACAGAAGCAATCAATCAATCAGATTCCAAACTCTCCACCATGGCCAAGACCAAAGAGCTCTCCAAGGATGTCAGGGACAAGATTGTAGACCTACACAAGGCTGGAATGGGCTACAAGACCATTGATTAATACAGGTAACGAGTGGAGGACAGAGGAGCCTCTTAAAGAAGAAGTTGAAGGTCTGTGAGAGCCAGAAATCTTGCTTGTTTGTAGGTGACCAAATACTTATTTTCCACCATAATTTGCAAATAAATTCATAAATAATCCTACAATGTGATTTTCTGGAAAAAAATGTACAGGCCTCTCTCATCTTTTTAAGTGGGAGAACTTGCACAATTGGTGGCTGACTAAATACTTTTTTCCCCCACTGTAAGTGTTTTAATATGTTTGGACCCCAGGAAGAGTAGCTGCTGCCTTGGCAGGAACTAATGGGGATCCCTAATAAATACAAATACAAAAATTATGCCTCTAGGAAATTATCCCATTCTATTAATTGATTGTTGATTGATTAATATGTATTCCTTTTGATTGAAGTCATTCTGCTTCTAGGAAATGATCCCATTCTATTAATTGATTGATTGATTGTTATGTATTCCTTTTGATCGAAGTCGTTCTGCCTCCTAGGAAACGATCCCATTCTAATTGATTGATTGATTGATTGAAATATATATTCCTTTTGATTTAAGTCATTCTGCCTCTAGGAAATGATCCCATTCTAATTGATTGATTGATATATATTCCTTTTGATTGAAGTCATTCTGCCTCTAGGAAATGATCCCATTGTAGTTGATTGATTGATGGACTGACCTTTATTCCTCCTCAGGTAAAGGCTCTCTCTAGAGGGGGTCCTGTTGTCTGGCTCAGACTCTGAGGAGGAGGATTTGATGATGGACATGGGATCCTATGATGAGGTGGATCAATATACTATTTAATCATTACTCGTTGTGTATGGCAGCATGCAATGTGTACATAACTTTAAAATGTTTTTATGACTGGAACATCATGTGAGTTCATGTACACTGAGTATACAAAACATATTTCTATGACATAGACTGACCAGGTGAATCCAGGTGAAAGCTATGATCCCTTGTTGATGCCACTTCAATCAGTGTAGATGAAGGGGAGGAGATGGGGGGGGTGTAACTCAACATTAGGAAGGTGTCCTTAATGTTTTGTTTACTCGGTGTAGAAGGGGAGGAGACGGGGGAGGAGACTCGGTGTAGAAGGGGAGGAGACTCGGTGTAGAACACCAGTGGGTTTTACTACTGTATCGTCATGGAGACCAGAAGTTCTCACAACGATAGCAAAACAAGGAACATTCGGACAAGTGGGTACACTTCACCGGTCCCCACAAGGAAAAAGGCTATTTGAGGCTTAGGGGTTAGGTTAAAGGGTTAGGAGTTAGGGGTTAAGGGTTAGGAGTTAGGGGTTAAGGTTAGGGTTAGGAGTTAGGGGTTAAGGTTAGGGTTAGGAGTTAGGAGTTAGGAGTTAGTGGGTTAAGGGGTTAGGTTAGGTTAGGTTAGGAGTTAGGGGTTAAGGGTTAGGGAGTTAGGGGTTGGTGTTAGGGTAGGGGTTGAGGTTAGGGTTTAGGGGTTAAGGGTTAGGGTTATGGTTAGGAGTTAGGGGTTAAGGGTTAAGGCTTAGGTTTAGGGTTAGGGTTAGAAGTTGGGTTAAGGGTTAGGTTTTGGGTTAGGAGTTAGGGGTTAAGGATAGGTTAAGTTAAGAGTTAGGGAAAATAGGATTTTGAATGGGAATCAATTGTTTGGTCCCCACAAGAATAGTAAAACAAACGTGTGTGTGTGTGTGTGTGTGTGCGTGTCCATCTGTCTGTATGTGTGTGTGCTGTCTACTGTCTAACAGTCTGTCCGGGGGGCACTTGACATCAAAGCACATCAAGCTGCCCCACTCTATTGAAACAGAGGCTCCTGCCCTCTGGCTCCTTCTGGTTCGACCAGGCTCACCTGGCTGTTTCTTACATTCCACCGGGCTGAGGCAGAGGCTGTTCAGCTGCAGAGTAGAGCTGTGGGTTCTCCCCGTCGCTGTATCCCCCACCAGCAGTCCTGTCTGGCTCACCTGCTGCCCTGCTAACCACTGTCATACCTGCTACTGCCGCTTCTTCAACGCTTTCTGCTACTGTCGCCAGATTGGCCAGTCCCGTCGGGCGGGCATGGTCGTCCCCAGCAACACACTCTCAACTCGACCTCCAACCCTCCCAACTGTATAACATCAGTCTGTCTGTGTTCTGTCTCGCCTGTCCATCTACCAGGATGTTGCTGAGGCTGTGCAGCTGCAGAGCAGAGCCATGCGTTCTCCCTGCCGCTGTATCCCCCACCAGCAGTCCTGTCTGGGCAACACGCTGCCCTGCTGCGACCTGCGATACGCTACCCGCGAATGTTCGGTTCGATCTGCTACGCCGTCGGATGGCCTGCGCCGGCGCTCCAGGCGTCCTAGCAACCCTCCTAGCAACCCTCCACGGCTGACCTCCTCTCCCCGGTGGGCCCCTTCTCTACCAGTCTACAGTCAATATCTAATCCATATCCTTAAGGCCGAGCACTCAAACACAGACTCTATCCCGTCCTAGTAGGCATCGAGGAGGTGGGCCTATAGGATACTGTTACGTTGTATTTCTTCTTACTGTTATCTCTGGTTGTGTTAGTGTTTTTTTGTAATAGGTTAGATGGATGTTACGTTGTATTTCTTCTTGTGGTCCTCTGTAGCTCAGCTGGTAGAGCACGGCGCTTGAAACGCCAAGGTAGTGGGTTCGATCCCCGGGACCACCCATACACAAAAAAAAATGTATGCACACATGACTGTAAGTTGCTTTGGATAAAAGCGTCTAAAAGCTAAATGGCACATTATTATTCCTACTGTTATCTCTGGTTGTGTTTTTTTAATAAGTTAGATGGATGTTATGTTGGATGTATATTTATTGTTCAATGAAATTCAAAATACAAAATCAATCTCTAAAAGGCAATACAATTGTCTAACAATTGGCTTAGATATTTTAATTTGAAATGAACACATTTCTTTAAAGATAACCACTAAGTATTTTCATTAATCCCAAATCAAAAGTTGACACTTTAAATAGTTAATCAGGTTCTGTGTTTCCATCATGTGCCTAACCCAGAGTCTTAACAGTAGTCCAATTGTGTAGCAGAGTTTTACATTTTACTATTAACATTTTCTGGTATGTGGTTAAGCCTTCAGTATATGAAATTCGCATAATTAATTATATATTTTTTAAATGCCTCAGATTAGGAGCAATGTAGCTGACAAATATGTTTTTTTTTCATGGACATTCCATATGTCAAACAATCAAATTCTCCAGGTAATTTAGGAAATCAGTGCAAAAAGTTATTTATTGTATCTTATGAATAAAAATGAAATAAAAAACAAACATATTTTGTGTAATAGCAAGCAAAATGGTCTCTGAACTGACATTTCAAATGATGACGATGCATTACATCATATACTACGTGATATCTCCTTTGGCATTCATAAACACACTCACACACTGTATATACCCTCCCTACTGGTTATTTTTATTTTACTGCTGCTCTTTAATTATTTTCTATTTTCTATTTTTTACTTATACATTTTTTACTTAACACTATAATTAAAAATTGTTTGTATATATATATTTTGATTATTTTAATATATATTATTATTATTATTATTTATTTTTATTTTTTAAACTGCATTGTTGGTTAAGGGCTTGTCAGTCATCATTTCACTGTAAGGTCTACACCTGTTGTATTCCGCGCATTTGGCAAATAACATTTGATTTGATTTGAAACGGTGTGTACCAAATGGCACCCTAATGCACTAGTTTGGACCAGAGCCATATGGGTCCTGGTCAAATGGCACCCTAGTGCACTAGTTTGGACCAGAGCCATATGGGTCCTGGTCAAATGGCACCCTAGTGCACTAGTTTGGACCAGAGCCATATGGGTCCTGGTCAAATGGCACCCTAGTGCACTAGTTTGGACCAGAGCCATATGGGTCCTGGTCAAATGGCACCCTAGTGCACTAGTTTGGACCAGAGCTATATGGGTCCTGGTCAAATGACACCCTAGTGCACTAGTTTGGACCAGAGCCATATGGGTCCTGGTCAAATGGCACCCTAGTGCACTTTAAAGGTATCAGAGTGCCATTTAGCACACGCTAAATGTTTTCAGAAATGCACATGACTTATCTGAAACACCTTGAAACAACCACTCTGGGTATTTTTCGCGCGCATCCCTACTGGTTCCCTTCACATGACACCAAGGTCTGATGTGGTGAGGCAACAAGGCAGTCTTTGTGCTTCAGGTTGTCCCGGGCTTTGTAGACACCAGCTGACACCCCTCTACACCCACTGAGAAACACATCAAAAACATCTTCTCTGAGTCAGACCTGGGTTCAAACATGATTTGAAATCTGTCAAATACTTTGAGTGTTTAATCCAGCCTGTCTGTAGTGCTAGATGGACAGGGTCGGCCATTCCTGACTATTCCATTGCATTAAGCCAGGCAAGCTCAATCAGCACATTATGATTTAAAATAGTATTTGAACCCAGGTCTGGTCCAACTCGTGGTTTATGGGAAGACAATGTTTGGCCTCAGCTGATTAGCTAATGTTGTTAAAAGTGAGATCGGCACACAAAGCACACTCTTGATCTGATTGTGGCCAAACGTGATTATCTCACGGACAGTAAGAGGCTTTGATTGTGGCCTAAACGTGATTATCTCACGGACAGTAAGAGGCTCTGATTGTGGGGTCTAAATCGTGATTATCCATGGACAGTAAGAGGCTCTGATTGTGGCCTAAACGTGATTATCTCACGGACAGTAAGAGGCTCTGATTGGGCTTAAACGCGATTATCTCACGGACAGTAAGAGGCTCTGATTGTGGCCCCTCAACGTGATTATCTCACGGACAGTAAGAGGCTCTGATTGTGGCCTAAACGTGATTATCTCACTGACAGTAAGAGGCTCTGATTGTGGCTAAACGTGATTATCTCGCCGGACAGTAAGAGGCTCTGATTGGGCTTAAACGTGATTATCTCACGGACAGTAAGAGGCTCTGATTGTGGCCCTAACGCGATTATCTCACGGACAGTAAGAGGCTCTGATTGTGGCTAAACGTGATTATCTCACCGGACAGAAGCTCTGATTGTGGCTGACGTGATTATCTCACGGACAGTAAGAGGCTCTGATTGTGGCCCAAACGTGATTATCTCACGGACAGTAAGAGGCTCTGATTGTGGCTAAACGTGATTATCTCACGGACAGTAAGAGGCTCTGATTGTGGCCTAAACGTGATTATCTCACGACAGTAAGAGGCTCTGATGTGGCTTTCAATGATTATCTCACGGACAGTAAGAGGCTCTGATTGGGCCTAAACGTGATTATCTCTACGGACAGTAAGAGGCTCTGATTGGGCCTAAACGTGATTATCCTACGGACAGTAAGAGGCTCTGATTGTGGCCTAAACGTGATTATCTCACGGACAGTAAGAGGCTCTGATTGGGCCTCAGCAACGTGATTATTCTCACGGACAGTAAGAGGCTCTGATTGTGGCCTAAACGTGATTATCTCACGGACAGTAAGAGGCTCTGATTGTGGCCTAAACGTGATTATCTCACGGACAGTAAGAGGCTCTGATTGTGGCCTAAACGTGATTATCTCACGGACAGTAAGAGGCTCTGATTGTGGCCTAAACGTGATTATCTCACGGACAGTAAGAGGCTCTGATTGTGGCCTAAACGTGATTATCTCACGGACAGTAAGAGGCTCTGATTGTGGCTAAACGGCTGATTATCTACGGACAGTAAGAGGCTCGATTGTGGCCTAAACGTGCTTATCTCACGGACAGTAAGAGGCTCTGATTGTGGCTAAACGTGATTATCTCACGGACAGTAAGAGGCTCTGATTGTGGCCTAAATGTGATTATCTCACGGACAGTAAGAGGCTCTGATTGTGGCCTAAACGTGATTATCTCCACGGATAGTAAGAGGCTCTGATTGTGGCCTAAACGTGATTATCTCCACGGACAGTAAGAGGCTCTGGGTTGCTTGGCTAAACCTGATTATCTCACGGATGGTAAGAGGCTCTGGTTGTAGCCTAAACCTGATTATCTCACGGACAGTAAGAGGCTCTGGTTTGGCCTAAACTTGATTATCTCACGGACAGTAAGAGGCTCTGATTGTTAGCCTAAACCTGATTATCTCGCGTGACAGTAAGAGGCTCTGATTGTGGCCTAAACGTGATTATCTCTACGGACAGTAAGAGGCTCTGATTGTGCCTCAAACGTGATTATCTCACGGACAGTAAGAGGCTCATGGCCAAACGTGATTATCTCACGGAATAAGAGGCTTGATGTGGCCTCAAACGTGATTATCTCACGGACAGTAAGAGGCTCTGATTGTGGCCTCAATGATTATCTACGGATGTAAGTAGCTGATTGTGGCCTATACGTGATTATCTCACGGACAGTAAGAGGCTCTGATTGTGGCTTAAACGTGATTATCTCACGGACAGTAAGAGGCTCTGATTGGACTAAACGTGATTATCTCATGGACAGTAAGAGGCTCTGATTGTGGCCTAAACGTGATTATCTCACGGACAGTAAGAGGCTCTGATTGTGGCCTAAACGTGATTATCTCCACGGACAGTAAGAGGTTCTGATTGTGGCCCCTAAACGTGATTATCTCTACGGACAGTAAGAGGCTCTGATTGTGGCCTAAACGTGATTATCTCACGGACAGTAAGAGGCTCTGATTGTGGCCCAAATTCGTGATTATCTCACGGACAGTAAGAGGCTCTGATTGTGGCCTAAACGTGATTATCTCAGTTGACAGTAAGAGGCTCTGATTGTGGCTCAAACGTATTATCTCACGGACAGTAAGAGGCTCTGATTGTGGCCTAAACGTGATTATCTCACGGACAGTAAGAGGCTCTGATTGTGGCCTAAACGTGATTATCTCACGGACAGTAAGAGGCTCTGATTGTGGCCTAAACGTGATTATCTCACGGACAGTAAGAGGCTCTGATTGTGGCCTAAACGCGATTACTCTCACGGACAGTAAGAGGCTCTGATTGTGGCCTAAACGTGATTATCTCACGGACAGTAAGAGGCTCTGATTGTGCGCCTGAACGTGATTATCTCTCACGGACAGTAAGAGGCTCTGATTGTGGCCTAACGTGATTATCTCACAGTAAGAGGCTCTGATTGTGGCTTAACGCGGATTATCTCACGGACAGTAAGAGGCTCTGATTGTGGCTCAAACGTGATTATCTCACGGACAGTAAGAGGCTCTGATTGTGGCCTAAACGTGATTATCTCACTGGACAGTAAGAGGCTCTGATTATGGCCTAAACGTGATTATCTCACGGACAGTAAGAGGCTCTGATTGTGGCCTCAAACGTGATTATCTCACGGACAGTAAGAGGCTCTGGTTTGTGCTTCCCAAACTTGATTATCTCACGGACAGTAAGAGGCTCGATTGTGGCTTCAAACCTGATTATCTCACGGACAGTAAGAGGGCACGTCCCCAAACGGCACTCCCTATTCCCTTTTATGGTGTACACTTAGATCAGTTATTGTAGGGGCTTGACGAATGGACACTCCGCACACTCCACTGGCTTCCGGTCGAGCTCGCATCCACTGCAAGACCATGGCTACCTCGGAGCAGCAAGAGGAACTGCCCCCTCCCTAGCTCCAGGCTATTCGCAAACCCTACACCCCAACCAGTTACTCCATTCTGCCACCTCTGGTCTCTCGGTCCTCCCAACCCCTATGGGAGATCAGCTCCCAGCTCAGACCTGTCAAAGCTCTTCTCTGTCCTGGCAACCCGACGGTGGAACCAGCTTCCCCCTGAAGCTTGGACAGCAGAGTCCCTGCCCATCTTCTGAAAACGTCTGAACCCCTACCTCTTCAAAGAGTATCTTAAATAATCCCACAGAACCCCCACCCCCTTAGACTAACACTCCACTCCCCCCTATGACTGAGATATGGTAGTTGTCCCAACTAGCTATCTTAAGATGAATGCACTAACTGGTTTTGGATCAGTAACTGGCTCTGGATCAGTAACTGGCTCTGGATCAGTAACTGGCTCTGGATCAGTAACTGGCTCTGGATCAGTAACTGGCTCTGGATCAGAGCGTCTGCTAAATTATTAAATGTAAATGTCATTTAGGATGCATACTTTCTGTCTCTACTAGTCCTCAGTCATAATGTCTGTCTCTACTAGTCCTCAGTCATACTGTCTGTGTCTACTAGTCCTCAGTCATACTGTCTGTCTCTACTAGTCCTCAGTCATACTGTCTGTCTCTACTAGTCCTCAGTCATACTGTCTGTCTCTACCAGTCCTCAGTCATACTGTCTGTCTCTACCAGTCCTCAGTAATACTGTCTGTCTCTACCAGTCCTCAGTCACTACTGTCTGTCTCTACTAGTCCTCAGTCATACTGTCTGTCTCTACCAGTCCTCAGTCCTTACTGTCTGTCTCTCCCAGTCCTCAGTCATACTGTCTGTCTCTACTAGTCCTCAGTAATACTGTCTGTCTCTACTAGTCCTCAGTCATACTGTCTGTCTCTACTAGTCCTCAGTCATGCTGTCGTCTCTACTAGTCCTCAGTAATACTGTCTGTCTCTACTAGTCCTCAGTCATACTGTCTGTCTCTACTAGTCCTCAGTCATACTGTCTGTCTCTACTAGTCACCAGTCATACTGTCTGTCTCTACTAGTCCTCAGTCATACTGTCTGTCTCTACTAGTCCTCAGTCATACTGTCTGTCTCTACTAGTCACCAGTCATACTGTCTGTCTCTACCAGTCCTCAGTCATATCTGTCTGTCTCTACTAGTCCTCCAGTAATACCTGTCTGTCTCTACCCTAGTCCTCAGTCATACTGTCTGTCTCTACTAGTCCTCAGTCATACTGTCTGTCTCTACTAGTCACCAGTCATACTGTCCCTGTCTCTATAGTCCTCAGTCATACTGTCTGTCTCACTAGTCCTCAGTCATACGTCTTGTCTCTACTAGTCCTCAGTCATACTGTCTGTCTCTACCAGTCCTCAGTCATACTGTCTGTCTCTACTAGTCCTCAGTAATACTGTCTGTCTCTACTAGTCCTCAGTCATACTGTCTGTCTCTACTAGTCACTAGTCATACTGTCTGTCTCTACTAGTCCTCAGTCATACTGTCTGTCTCTACTAGTCCTCAGTCATACTGTCTGTCTCTACTAGTCCTCAGTCATACTGTCTGTCTCTACTGGTCCTCAGTCATACTGTCTGTCTCTACTAGTCCTCACAGTCAACGTCTGTGTCTACTAGTCCTCAGTCATACTGTCTGTCTCTCTACTAGTCCTCAGTCATACTGTCTGTCTCTACTAGTCCTCAGTACTGTCTGTCCTCTAGTCCTCAGTCATACTGTCTGTCTCTACTTAGTCATCAGTCATACTGTCAGTCTCTACTAGTCCTCAGTCATACTGTGTGTCTCTACTAGTCCTCCAGTCATACTGTCTCTAACCTCTACGAGTCCTCAGTCATACTGTCTGTCTCTACCAGTCCTCAGTCATACTGTCTGTCTTTTTCCTACTAGTCCTAAGTCATACTGTCTGTCTCTACTAGTCCTCAGTACTGTCTGTCTCTACTAGTCCTCAGTCATACTGTCCTTCTCTGGTCCTCAGTCATACTGTCTGTCTCTACTAGTCCTCAGTCATACTGTCTGTCTCTACTAGTCCTCAGTCATACTGTCTGTCTCTACTAGTCCTCAGTCATACTGTCTGTCTCTACTACTCCTCAGTCATACTGTCTGTCTCTACTAGTCCTCAGTCATACTGTCTGTCTCTACTAGTCATCAGTCATACTGTGTCTCTACTAGTCCTCAGTCATACTGTCTGTCTCTACTAGTCCTCAGTCATACTGTCTGTCTCTACCAGTCCTCAGTCATACTGTGTGTCTCTACTAGTCTCAGTCATACTGTCTGTCTCTACTAGTCCTCAGAGTCATACTGTCTGTCTCTACTAGTCCTCAGTCTTCTGTCTGTCTCTACTAGTCCTCAGTCATACTGTCTGTCTCTACTAGTCCTCAGTCATACTGTCTGTCTCTACTAGTCCTCAGTCATATGTCTGTCTCTACTAGTCCTCAGTCATACTGTCTGTCTCTACTAGTCCTCAGTCATACTGTCTGTCTCTACTAGTCCTCAGTCATACTGTGTCTGTCTCTACGTAGTCACTAGTCATACTGTCTGTCTCTACTAGTCCTCAGTCATACTGTCTGTCTCTACTAGTCTCAGTCATACTGTCTGTCTCTATTCTTCTAGTCCTCAGTCATACTGTCTGTCTCTACTAGTCCTTAGTAATACTGTCTGTCTCTACTAGTCCTCAGTAATACTGTCTGTCTCTACTAGTCCTCAGTCA